>NW_028301607.1:14333333-14484848 GCF_987345545.1 Pholcus phalangioides
CCAGTGGTGCGATGAAAGAAGGATGTGGACGGCACAATGGAATGAAATTGTCTTTACTGACGAGTCACGCTTCTGTCTGCAACACCACGATGGTCGGATTCGAGTCTGGAGACACCGTGGAGAGAGGATGCTGAACAGCTGCGTTATGCACCGCCACACTGGTCCTGCACCGGGTATTATGGTATGGGGCGGTATTGGATATCACTCTCACACTCCTCTAGTACGCATTGCCGGTACTTTAAAAAGCCAGCGCTACATCTCCGAGGTGTTGGAGACAGTTGTCCTTCCTTACCTTCAGGGCTTGCCCGCAGCCATATTTCAACAGGATAATGCGCGACCACACGTGGCACGCATTGTCCAAAGGTTCTTCGTCAATCGCCAGATTGAATTGCTTCCCTGGCCAGTTCGCTCCCCGGATCTTTCGCCGATAGAAAACATGTGGTCCATGGTTGCTCAACGATTGACCCAGATTACATCCCCAGCTGCCACACCAGATCAACTTTGGCAACGCGTGGAAGCTGCTTGGTCTGCTGTACCCCAAGAACACATCCAAAGTCTCTTTGAATCAATGCCGAGGCGTGTGGCAGCGGTGATCTCCAACAATGGCGGCTACTCTGGCTACTGATTTTGGCAGGAACCACACTTCACAGAAGTCTATAAATTTAATCATTTGATGCTTGGTCAACATGTTATCTACAAAATAAATATTGTTGCGATATCTCTTGTCTTTCTTGGTGTTGCAATTTGGGTGGCCAGCAGTGTACTTAAAAGGCTGAAGAAAAAAGGCATCTGAAGAAAAAAAGAAATACAAGACGGACTTTTATGAATAGAACCTATGCAGTGGGTCGTCGTCGGGGGAACCCCATGCATGGTTCGAAAAGAGTAGGCGTAAAGAGTAGCCACCATTCAGAAACGCCTACTCTTTCCGAACCATGCATGGGGTTCCCCCTGATGACGACCCACTGCATAGGTTCTATTTCACTCTCATAAAATTCCATCTTGTGTACTTGTGTATTCCTTTTTTCTTCAAGTAATTACCTTTTAAATGTATATATGTGATACTATTTAAAGTGTAGAAACTTTAAAAGTGAATTGAAACCGGAATATATAAAAATAAAAATAATAATGCAAACGATTTTCAAAATGCATTTAATAATCTCAAAAAAATTTTAATATGCAACAGATTTCCTCCTTACTCCTTGGATTTACTTCCTCTTCACACCAATAACTATAACTGTTCACTTTGAATATAACTGCCACACTTAGGATATGCACATGGTATGAACTTGCACTTTCTGCATCTATCATATATATTTTCATATTTGCTGCAACTTTGTTCTTATCTTCAACTTGACAAAACATTTGTTTTGGCCATATCTTTTGATTTTTGAATTCAATGGTACTACGGCAGAACGTCGGGGGAATCGAGCATCTATTTAGGTCAGTGATTCCCTAAGTGGGCGTTAACGCGCCCTGGGGGGCGATGGAATGCTCCAGGGGGACGGGGGACGGTAGAAGCTACGGGTATAACATAGGATTCTATGGGTTAAATTGCGTTGGGGGCGGTAGGAGAAAAAAATTTCTGAAGAAAGGGGCGATGGGACAAAAAAGGTTGGGAAACTATGATTTAGGTTATGAAGGCCAAGAAATGCTCTCAGAAACGTTCTGTGTTAAGCCAATGCCAGTGTGCCCCCCCCCCCCCCCACCGATGAGAGCCCTAGACATTAGGTATGACTTTTTCAATTTTGAATTTTTCATATTTGAATTCTTCGATTTATTTCTTTTTGAAATTTTTAATGTTCATATTTATTGCTCTCTTTCTCTCTCTCTCTCCAGTTCACATAATTAATATTTTTCACATTTAAAAATGGAATTTTATCGAAAATATATATATATCGTATATAAATAAATAAATAAATATATATATAAATGTGCATTACATTACAAATTTAATTTTTGTCGAAACTCACCAACACCATAGACAGCTGTAATATTCAGTGTAGTGTAAAAACATTGTTAAAAGCTCATTGTTTTTGTATGAAATACTGAAAACAAAGTTGTGGATGATGAGATGAATTTGATTTTGAAAGCAATATATATACGGAAATTGAAAGCAGTATATGAACTTGAATAAATTCTAAATGAAATTAATCGAAGCCAATGTCTGGGGCTCTCATCAGGGGAGAAAAAACACCCTGGCATTGGCTAAACACAGAACGTTTCTGAGAGCATCCTTTAGCCTAAGCATAAATAGCTACTCGATCCCCCGATGTTCTGCTATACCGTAATCATTAATTATAGAAAAACAAAAAAAAAATATTAAAGCCAAAAGAAATGTTGTCCAGAAAAATATTAAAAACAGGAATTGCAATCAATGAAATAATAATAATAATAATAATACAAATAAAGGTAGATGCAGAAGGTGAAAGTACATACCACGTCATATATATATTTCACAATTTTACGAAAATAGAACTCTCACACAGCTTCGGATTCGCTAATAATTTTTTTTCATATTTCAATTTCAGAATAATTCATAGAATTTCTATCTTTTCCGGATACTTTCTGCGAAACTTCCAATATCTTATCGAGTCTCAAGAGAATAGAAATAGCTGGATATTAGGTTGAAGCGAAACTGTTTTCTTTGAAACTGCACTACTGTAGTCGCAATGATTTCCAATCTGTTTCAAATCAGTATGGGTTTCACTAAAACATATCTTTTTAGTTTAACGAAAATTACTATTCGTGTGTTCTCAAGATAACTGGAGAAAAGCACCAACTTGAGGGTTCATTAGTGAATCTTCTCCCCCCATTGGGAGGAGAACTCCCTCGATATCCGCACGCAAAAATCTTGGTAAGTTATTTTTCAGCGAATCCCTAGAGTGGAAATATAAATAACATTAAGGTCCACGTCCTTCAACTGGCTGGATAACGAAGATCAAGGAGCCAAAAGCGGTAGCGTAACCTTCCCTTCCTTACTCTACTGGAGGAATCCCGGATGACCTTTACATTGGTTTACGCTCCTTTTCCTTTTATCTATTTTTTTTAATAACTTCATTATCCGGTCGTTGCCGTTAAGAAAAGGAAAAAAGGAATGTGTCGGGGGGTTTTGGAATCTTTTCCACACAAATGGTTCTTTCTCCCCATTTACAGCCGCAGTGGCGGCAGTGGCGTCTATGTGTCGGCGAATCGCTTTTGCCGAGGTGTGAAAATACTGAGGGCATAATCGATCTTACACCCCAAGAAAAGATTGCTGATTATGTTGGTTTGCCTTTGAAAACACACGTATACACACACACATACACACACTCACGCACACAACAAGATGACTGATGCCACGAGCGAAACCAATGCCCAAGCGAAAAGCGGCTCCATTCTAGCGTGAGAGCGTCTCTCCGCCTCTTTCTTCAGTGCCTTTATGAATGGTTCAGCATTAAAAAGGAATGAAACGAAAACCAGCAGAGAAAACCTCCGGCAAATTCCAATTTGTCCCGAAGACCGTCCCGAACGCCAAAGAATGCAATACTGTACGTGGAAATTCATTATCCGGTCCCTTATTCGATTAATTCAATTTATGAGAGTCTAAAATTTTAGTTGGATTTGCGATATTCTTTGATTCCTTGAATGCTGAAGAATTTGAATACGTTCGAGAGAATCTTAATGAATTCATCATTTTGACGAAACTAATTTCATCAGTTGTAACGATCATCGTAACAGAATGTATTAGTGATGAAAGCCGATTAATATGGAAACTATTATGTATAAAATTAATGATATTACCGAGTTTATCAATAGTTTATAAATCAATTCCTGCCTTATCATCATTGATTGATGGCTTTACCATGTATCATCATCAATAAATCATTATTATTTACATCGTCATTTAACATTGTTGCCCATTGTTGTCATCATCAATGAGTAATTGTTGAATACGCCATTATGAGTGAATAGTAGTTAGATTTGTGATTATTTATGAATCAATAATCTTATATATAAATGTGAAAGTATGTATGTATGTATGTATGTATGCTCGTTATACAAATCTACAGTTTTGACCGATCGTTGCCAGATTTTGCATATATACCAAACAGGTCCGGGATTGAACCGTAGGCTACTTTAAAATTTCGTCAGAGCAGGGCAAATGCCCCAAATGGGCAAAAAACTGTCGGGCAACAATGGTTTTTGGGCCTCAACAATCACTTTCCGAACGTTTACTTTGGTTACCGTGGTTTCCAACAATGCGTTTCAGACGTGTATATATGCCTTTACAATGGTTTGTCACACCTTTAATTCTGTCATTATAACAGTTTATTCCTTTATAACGGTTTGTCACTTATCCAATCCTCCCAGTAACTGAAGAAAACCCGGGAAGCGCCGGGTATTTCTGCTAGCCTATATACAGGGTGTTCTGTAAGTGATAATGCGGACTTTATCTTATCAACCGCCCATCGTATAGGTATAGTTTTAATTTAAAAAACTCTGGCACAAAGTTAACACTCTGGTACGAAGTTACAAAGTTATCATTATCCACCAACATGCGAGTTCAACTGCAAAATGACTCAGCACATTTTCACATCAGTTGATCAAACTTGGCAATGGAAGAATTCCCGTAGACCCAAGCACTGGACTGATTATGTTCCCAAATGAATTCTGCCAGTTGTTAAACTCAGTTCAAGAACTTGCAGACAAAGTCTTCCCAAACATTGAACAAAATCACCGAAACCATGAGTGAGCGATTCTGGCACCGAAAAATGACAGTGTGAACAAGATCAACGAAAAAATCCTAAAAATTATTCCGGGAGACTCCACATCTTACAAATCGGTTGACACTGTCACAGACACAGCGCAGACGGTGCTGTATCTGTGGATATTCCGCTCTTTGGATATTCCGGGTGTGCCACCACACAACTTGACCCTCAAAGTCGGAGCACCTATAATGCTTTTAAGAAATTTGGAGACCCCGAGACTCTGTGATGGCACCTGACTCTGCGTGAAGAAATTGCACAATTACATCATTGCAGCAACGATTCTAACAGGATGTGCTGGAGGAGAAGACGTCTTCATTCCACATACCCCAATTATCACTGAAGAAATGCCATTCACTTTCAAGCGATTAGTTCCCGATTCCTTTAGCTTTTACCATGACAATCAACAAAGCGTAAGGCCAGTTGTTAGCAGTGGCAGGTATCAACCTACTTGAGCCCTGTTTTTCACACGGACAGCTTTTCGTCGCCTGTTCGCGTGTTGGTAATCCTAAAAGTTTGTACATCTACACACCAGATGGACAAACAAAAGTATTGTGTATTATCCACAAGCAATTGTCTGAAGTTTTTAATTAAAATATTTAAAAATGAAAGTAATTTTTTCTTACTTAATGCAGAATTTTTTTTGATTAAGAAATAATTAATAAGCTATACATATATGCATTTTTTACGGGGCGGGCAACTTCTCCGGGTATCAGCTAGTGATATATATTATTGATGAATCGTTTTTACATGAACCATGACTGTAAATATTTTCTGTATTTATACTCAATAAACAGCGTCTGTATACATCTACGTACTCAATAAATAGCTCTTCCATACATCAACAGGCTCAATAATCAATATATCACATAATCAATAAATAATTCTTTGTACACACATCCTCATTTTTTTCAATATAAACAACTTTTTTATACATCAACATACATAATAAACAGTTTTTGTATGCATCAGTATTTGTTTATACTAGTATTTTCATCACCAATATCTATGAATGTGCCGTTGGTCACTTAAGTGATCTATAGATATGCCGCGTTTCAATCAAGTGCTCTAGAACTGCGCCGCAATGATCTGTGGATCTGCTGCTGGTCAATTGAGTGATCTGGAAATGTTCCACTGGCCTCTTTAATGATCTGGGAATGTGTCACGAGCCACTCAAACGATGTCGAACTGCACCGCGGGTCAGGTTAAGTGATCTGAAAATGAAATCTGAAGTTCAATTTAAAAAAAAATATGTTTGAGATCACGGGCTACATCTGATGACTCCGAGGATCACATTTATCTCTCAGGTCATGGGTTGAGCATGTATGAAATACAATGATACATCAAAGGCCAAAGAAATTGGAAAAACTACGTACTGTGGCACTAAGATATTCAAAATTAAAAACAAATTTCAAAGCCACAATAACAAGAATCTATTTTTTTTTCTCTTGTATGTATATTGAACTTTTCTCCCCCAGAAAGAAGAAAAGAATTTGAGGAAATAAATTACATGCAAAAGAGATACGCAAATTCGGACATCCAAGGATAACTCGGTTTGTTCCAAAAATAATGGAATTGTTCTCACGGGACTTTGTTCTTTCGCGATTATCTTTCCTGATCGGAAAGAACCTAGATTAATCTATTCTTATTTCTTTTTTTCCCCTTACATATTATTGTGTCTTCTTTCTGCTCCTTATAAAAATTCTTTTAATATCTTTTTTTCGTCCAAGTTTACGGGTTCTTTAACTTGTATCGGAATTAGTCACACTTTCCAAGTGAAAAAAAAAAGTGCTTCTTCTTCTCTAGTTACTTTTTATTTAATTTTTTTCCCTTCTTCATCCTAGAGTCGGAACTTTGAACTTGTACCAAAAAAAATATCGAGAAGAAGAACCGAAATAAAATCGAAATCCGGAAAGAAGCAATCGCTTTAATGCGTTCCTACCTCTGACAAGGCGTTGCTTTTAGCTGCTATCTACTTGCTGTTTCGTTGCTGGGAAGCCTCTTCTTTCTCCACTTATAACTTCGTTTCATTTCAACCTCACGGCAGCTGTAAAATTGTCTTCCTTGAAAAGTTACTTGCAACCAGCAGGAATTTATTGGTTATATTTTTTTTGTTCCAACTCGGTTCTCGACGTATAAACGGGGTTCTAAGCGGTTTTTTTTCCTTCTTCCTCACCTTAAAATCTGAAACAATTTTGATGGCAGTACTTTATGATCTCGTGTCGGTTTATCCGATCGAAATTTCAATAAAAGTTAATGAAAATGGAAATATTTGTCGTCCAATCACTTAGCATACATGGTATTTTCTCTCCTCTGCACTTGAAGAAATTTTTAACATTTTGGTGGAATGCTTTTGGAAAAAAATATCACTTGCATATGTGGGCGACTTCTCTTCAAACGTGCATGATTTTATTTATTCATTTGGTAGGAATAATTTCCGTAGCACATCCATTTAAATTAGATTTCATTCTAAATCTGCTTAAACTAATTCTAAATCAAAGGTAATGCCATAGAAAATGGATGAAAATTTGAATTGAAAATTTTTATGAAGCTTTATAAAGGACGGGAAAAATAAAAAAAATACGCGTGATGTTATAGATTGTTTTGTTACGTATATTATATATACGTAGGAACGGGTACGCGGTGCATGTACGATTAGATTGTTAATTCATATGAGGTACCATCTATATATATATATAAAACTGATTTTCTGTCTGTGTTCTCTATGAAAATCTACAATTTTACATATGCTGTCGCAAAATTTTACATATATTCCAAAAGGAGGACCCGACTCGAACGATAGGCTACTTGAAAAGTTTGTCAGAGTCAGCAGGTGACCATTCCCGCGATTATGCGCAGAGATTGAGATGTATGACCTTATTGTTTTCTACAGTCACTTTTTGCCTTTTCCTGGCAAACATTTTTTGGCAATTTAAGATTCTCTTTGAATGATGTAACTTATAAAAATTCGAATCTAACCTCCGTCATTTAAACCAAACTATCAAGTTATATTCAGGTCGGACCTTATTGCAATTACAAATTGCGCAACACAAGATGGCATCAGATACAACTGAATTCCGAAAATGTGTTATAATTCAATCGAAAAGGGGGGGTGAATTAGATGACTTCATTTCCTCCAAGAATCTAATTAACGTCGTCGAGGTTGGCGATAAAAAATAAAAAAAAATCTTATTTCTCTTCGATGACTTAATGAAATAATTAAAAACTGACAATTCTTCGACCATTAGGATTCAATTACTCAATTCATCCGAAGAGACATAATAATCAAGAATTCATGAATAATCCCAAGTGATGATTAAAGAATAATATTCAGAACGAAACTTTTATGTACAAGTTTTTAATCGAACTAAATATTATATTGAAGTGAAAAAAAGTATGGGATTGAAGCAATCATTATCTGAAGTTGATTAAATCCTAAATTTTTAATCACCGCAAAGTCATATAAAAATGGGGGGGGGGGGGAGGGGAAAGGGCACTTATAGAGTGTTCATCAATTCAAGAACTTTTCGTGACGATGGTGTGTTAATATGCGACAAAGAATGTCCAATGATAAGAAAAAGAAAAAAAAAAGGGATAAAAGAGAAAAGAAAATCTTATCTTATTTGAGATTGGAAAATCTTTTTTTCCCCCATGAGACCATAACAAAAGAGAATAAAAAAAGATTTACTCAGGATTAAGACAGACGAGAATTTTCATCGAAGGAAGGAACATTTACGACATTACTTACGAAAAACTTCTCAAATTCATCTTGAGAAGGGAGGATGAGATTGAAGGAGAAAGAACCGAATAGTCTATGACTTCTTGTCACGCGAAAAGCTACGCTCAAGGGCCAAGTTCCTGCTTTGATTTTTCCTTGCAAAATTACAGCCATACAATAAATACAGGGTGTTCCAAATTTATCTTTACGTCTTTGGAATTTAATATCTCATAAAAAGCGCACGACATATTTGCGTTTGGTTTGTCGCTTATGATGCCTAAACTTTTTTTTTTCTGTATCACTAGTACTGTTTAAAATGCACACCACTGGTTGCACAAATGATTTCCGGTCAATACTCAATTTCCTTCCGGATTCGTTGCAACATGTCTGCAGTGATTATGCTGACAGTATTGATTATGCAGTGTTTCATTTGAGTAATGTCAGACCACTCTTGTGTGGTACACACAGTCTTTTATACACCCCCACATAAAGAGGTTTATGGAAACTTTGAAAGGGAGTTAGGCATTCATGAATGTCACACATTATTACGTGAATTTGTTAATCTGAAAATTGCTCCCCCATAAATTGAAAATGATTCCCCTATATAACATTTGCAGCCCCCAAGACAGCCTTAACGGTTGAATTTACATTAATCCCATCATAGTGAGTCCCTATATTATAAAATATGTATGATACTGGCCAAATTATATATATATATATATATATATATATATCTTTGGTATTTTGGGCTCAGCAATGATTGCCCCACATACCCTTTGAACAACCCCCCCCCCCCCGCCTCAATATGATCACCTTAGATGTTCAATTTTGAAAGGAAAAAAAAAAGAATCTGCTTCATAAGTCTTTACAAATACTGACTCTGACTAAATTTCATGTTAATAGTTTTCGCTCAGCGTTATTTCGCAAAATAATCTTTTAACCACCCCCCCCCCTCCGCCTCTTCTCTGACCTCTTTAGGGATCGAACTTCGAAAAATCCCTTCTTACAAAGGCTAATTACTTTTACTATATGTATTCATCATCATCATCAACCATTTTCAATCCACTGCTGGATGAAGGTTTCCTCTAAATTTTTCCATCCTGTTCTATCTGATGCTTTAGCCATCCAGTTGACTTTAGCCACTTTCCTGATCTCGCCAATCCATCTTGGGTGGGGATGCCTTCTCAGACATTTAACACCCCGGGGGTACCAATTTAGAATACTTGTGGTTCATCTGTTGTCTCGTCTTCTTGCAATATGTCCTGCTCATTTCCATTTTAAACGTTTAATTCTTCCATGATATCATATACATTCGTTTGGTTCCTTAACCAAGTGATTCGTTTTCTGTTTCTCTTTGTGATGTTTAGCATACATCTTTCCCTGCTCCTTTGTGTTGTCTGTAGCCTTTGTATCGTCTTGCTAGTGAGCTTGTGAGTGTCCATGTTTCAGCTCCATAAACCAGTGGTGGTAGCACACTCTGGTGGTAAACACTTTTCTTTTCAGGCGTAAGGGCATGTGACTCTTCAGAATTACACAGTTTTTGCCAAAAGTGCTCCATCCGATCCTCGTTCTTCTGTTAATTTCATTAATGATTCCGTTGTCCATGGTAATTTCTTGTCCCAGGTACACATAGCTTTCTACTTCTTCTATCTTTGTTTTGTGGAGCAGGATCCTCCTCTTCTTCAAAGCAAAGGAGTAAAACATAACTTTAGTCTTTTGCAGATCCATTTTCAAGCCCACCTGAATACTTGCCTTCGCCAGTTCTTGTGCATCATTTCTTCTAGTTCATCTGGATTACTCCTGATAACAACAATGTTGTCGGCAAAACGCAAATGGTTGGAGAAATTCTCTATTTATTTTAATTCCTTTCTCACTCCAATACAGTTTTGTATTATATTAATGTATATATAATATAACAAATATATAATAAAGTATTATATTATTTTATATTTGTTACTTTTACGTGATAAAATTGAACTACTGATGAAATTTCATCTTTACAATTTCAGTGGTTTCGGCTTGGCAGAGATTCATAAACCTGGAGGGAAAGCAGAAATTTTCTCTCAAATTCCCATACCGGGGACGACGAGAGAATTTTTGGTTTTTGAAATTATTAGTAGCTAGTTTTATTTAGCATCACCATGTTCGGTTTAGGGCTACCAAGAGCATCCTGATTTCTGGAACTCAGGGAAGACATAACTACTACAACTTAACCGTACATACACCTCGTGTACATACCTCTGAGGAATTTCTAACGAAGGGGTTGCATGTATAGGTAGGTATTGTGTATGTGTGTGTGTGTGCGGGGGGAGGAGGCCTAAAATATTCATGTCGTGAGAAATGTGGTTGTTCGTGTTCTTGCTGGTGCCGCTGCTTGTCTTCCATATTTTCAAGTGAGGCCGGTAAATGCTTGAATTTCCATGTTATGTGAGTGCCATGTTGAAGGTCTGTCTGCTCTCAGCGGAGAGACTTTTTCAAATGGGAGACCAGATCGCATTCACGTTTCGAAATTAAAAAGCCACAGGAAACCAAATTCGGTCGACCAAATCAGGGAGGACATTACAGATTTTGGAGAAAGAAAGAAAGAAACTGCAGATTCTAGGAGCTCAGGGAAGAGACGTGAAGATTTTGAAAACTAGCCCAGCTGTCGATACTGTGGTCCGCTGAAGTTTGTTTTCTCTGTTTCCCAACTTCGAGGCACTAGCCGACCTCCTCGTTAAAAGTCTCACCCACAGAGAGCATCAGGCCTACAACGGTACAACCATTCAATCATTACACATCACTCACAGTTAGAAAATTTGATCGCAGATGGCAGCCCTACACATAACAATCATTGACAGAAACAAACTTCACGTTAGGTTCACAACACCAACACGCACATTCCGGCATGCGCCAATTCATTAGAATTTCCTTAGAAGAATATGTACCATGTGCATGTGCGGTTGAGTAGTAGCAACAGTAGATTTTGGAAACTCGGGAACTTGCAGATTTCAAGAACTGAGTGCGGAAATGTGCAGTTTTTGAAGCTCATATGTGAAAGTGTGTAATTTTTGGAACTCGTGTAAGAAGTGCAGACTTTGGAAGCTCTAATATCGCAGTACAGTTTTAGGAGCTCAGGGAAAGGAGGTTTCGGGAACGCAGAGAAGACACCTGTAGTTTTTGGGAACTACTTCTACCGAACACTATCTCAGACGGAAAGATTACGTACTGGATGATTTCTGTTCTCATCGTTCCCGAAATTCGATAGAATTCCCCAAGGAATTACCGACGAGTACTAAGGTACCATTCTACTGTCCATTATTAGTACTAGGTTGATGATACCAGGGGGATGATTATATAGGGATCAACCCTTCGGCTACTGACAATACTTGAGAAAGTGCCATTTTCTTTTTAGCCCCCCCCCCCCCGTAATTTTTCACAAATACGTTATTGAGCGTTGAAGTGTAACGGATGTATAACTACTCCCCGATTACCAGGTGACAACTAGTTTTTTTGAAAATGGGAAAAATTAAAATTTAAAGAAACATATTTTTTGTTTTGGATATCATGCAGAAGTGAACTCAGAAAGAACAGTCATCTGGTCTCCGCCGGTACACGAACCCAGGCCCTCTTGTAGACCGGACAAGCGTGTTACCGTCTAGAGCAGGAATCTTCAACCCGTTGCTCGCGAGCACCGCAGTGCTTCCTGAAGTACCAAGAGTGCTCCCTGAAGTACCCAGAGTGCTCCCTGAAGTACCCAGAGTGCTCGATGCTCGTGTCTGGTTTCGTGCTCGCGAGCATTCTTGATCAAGGTTCTAACCTTTTAACGGCCAATGTTCCCAATTGGGAACATACTTTTGATTAATTCAAAAAAAATATTTCTCTTTAACGAAAATAGCTGATTTTTTTCCCCTAAACATATAAGGTTCTGAACTTAATTTAGAAAAGACAAAAGTTATTCGATTCAGCTTTTATCATATCAATTTATTATTCTAAAATCACCCATTTTCAAGGGAAATTATCTGTAAGTTTATGTTTTAATTATTAAAATAGTTTTTGTAAACATACATGCATCTCAATTTTTTTTTAATTGTAGAATATTGCCAAGAATGATAAGAAATGCTCAATGAGAGAGAAATAAAATTTGTTTGAATTCCAGGTAACTTTTCCTACGATTGTTCCCAATTGGGAACATTGGCCACTAGACTATTCTAAAGTGCAATGCAGAGGAGTGGCATTCCGAAAAAACAATTTATTGCTTTTTCCTTCTCTCTGGTGTGTCTCAAAAGGAAGGAAAAGTATCAAATTTCACATTCCGACGTTTACATGCAGCACCCCCTTTTTTCTGTGACTGACTTTGCCCCCCCGCCCCCTCCCTTCAACCTTCCCTCTACGTTTTGAGTAATTTTGTTGGTACGTTGGTCTTTCAATTCTCAGTTGATATCTGGTCTTGTGACTTTCTACACTTCTTTTTCCCATCTTTTTTGTTATACTAGTAGCTTATTAGACTGAGTTTGAGAGATTCTGATATATCACATCTCTCTGATGATGAATTCGAAATGTGCCAGCTACTGCCTGATGAAAATGAGCGGGCTACAGATGAGGAAGATATCGATGACAACATGCTTGGCCCGGTCGTTCCTGCAGATGTTTGTGGATATCTGTGTTTTAAGATCACAACGTAGTTCATTTGTGGGTGAATTTGTAGATCCTATCAACATGTCTTCTACATCAAAATTGCCTTTCAAAGATCAGATAATTACCCAGTCAAAAAATAAGAAAACATCATGTGTCAAGTGCCAAAAGACTAAAATTCATGCAACCAAAGTGGAAAAAAAGTACTGCATTCGACAAAAATATAAGTGAACCTACTGAAGCAATCAGTCATATGTTTCCTGAGCTAAGTGCAAGCCGACTCGATCGATATTTTTTTCAAATTTTTACCGCAAGAGTACCTCAGTTAATTGGCTGAGATGACAAATATTTATGTCGCACAACATGGATCGAATTTGAAAATTGAGTGGAAAAAAATCGCAAAGTTTTTTGGATTGGTTTTGCTAAGTGGGTAGGTATCACAGAATACCAAGTGAAAATGATTACTGGAGTACTTTCAGTAGACACAGCAGTACCGATTGTCCCCACTGTTATGCCGAGAAATAACTTTAGAGACAAAAAAATAACTTCCATTTGATGGATAACTCTTTCTTACAACCCGGTGATAAGTTGGCTATCTATGATGAATTAAATGAAAAATTCACACACATTCGGTTTGGGTTGTTCCATGATAAACTAAGCATCGATGAATCAATAGTACCGTATTACGCTCATCATTCAAGTAAGATGTTTATATGGGGAAAACCGATTCGCTTTGGATTTAAAATTTGGATGATTTGCTCAAATAATGTGGTTTCCCATATAAAATGGAAGTATATGCTAGTAAGCAGTCATCGGAGCATGTGCCTTTAGGTACCAGAGTTGTAAATAATATTTTCTCTCTCTTTATATTTTTAAATAATATATTTTAACTTACCAAGGGATGTATTTAAGGATTGAAATAACCGTCATTCCACGCGTTCGTATGTTAAACTTGCTGTAAAGGTGCTCTTCTATTGGTGATGGGGTACAGGCAGTGCTCGCGACTAGAAAAAGGTTGAAGACCTCTGATCTAGGGACACGAACCGGCCTTCATTATTTCACGAACTGTGGTGCGCTAAATTAAAATTCAGTTGGATGTTTTTGCCGCTATAAAAGCATCGCAGGAAAATATTACGCATTAAAACACTGCTTTTATAAAATGCTCTCTGACAAATATATAAAACAAATTATGGAGGGGAAATAAGAAAATCATTATTATATATTATTCAACACCTATGTGTGTGAATTGATATTCTTTCCCGCTTTACTGAAACTTTTGAGAAACAGGTTAATTAATTCGCTGTCAACTAAATAATCTTTTGGAGAGGAAAATAAATGTTTTCAGGTTTTAAAATTGGACAAATTTTTACCTACCGATTTCATTTTTGCTTAATGTAATAAATTAATGTTTTGAAGGAAGTATATATATATATAGGGGCTGTTCAATTATTGCGTGAACAAATTGTTAGCCTAATTTTGACCCTCTCCCCCCGAATTGTCAGCAAAATTCCGTCATCAGTACTGCCTCTCTGAATCCTAAAGCATATTGGTGGGATAAGGGACGTACACGGGGGAGGGGGGCATAGGGGGGCTTGTGCTCCCCTCCCACGATCAAAAATTTATTTTTTTTAATGCAAAAAAAATAATTTATTTTAAATTGAAATTCCGGAAGAAAATACCTTTAAATGTTATTATAATCAATTTCTGTTAATTTCAATGTTATTTTGAAGGCAATGAACTCAAAATTTATCTTTAATAAATTCATTGCGACTCACTCTCTATAAGCCATATACAGTCAAACCTCGTTAATGAGTCACTCTTGGGAGAGCAAAAATATGACTTAGTAAGCGGAGTGACTCGTTACACGGAGTAAACCATAGCTGTGCCAATTCCTGTCTTCCTATGGATGTATTAGTAATTTTAGTAATTTAAACGTGCTCAATCATGAAAATTGATTACTCGAGTTTCTTAATTAATTAATGTTTATTTGCTACATAATTACGCGTTTGAAAACACAAAAATATTACCTTTTCGATTTTTCAAAATTCGAAATTTTACCTTGTACTCCCTTCATCTTAGCGAATGCAACTTTTGTCATTCCCGATTTTTCATACTCAACCACTAACGTTGCTTTGTTTTTAATGGTGAACGAATTTTTTTAAATTTGGAGAACATTCTGACAGTAGGACGAGAGCGGACACAGAAAACTATATTGTGTATGTCTGATGAAAACTAGAAAAATAAACTTCATGATTTTTTTTTCTGTAATGAACACCAGGGTTAATAGATGATCTACAATCGTCTAGCCAAGATTTGTTTCAAACGTCGAAAAGCAGCCAAAAATATTGAATTCGCCCTATAAACGCTAATGCTGCCCAAAAACCGCAATTTTCTAAAAAAAAAAATTCTTGCTGAACCATTCCCAAATAAGAAACAACCTAATGTTGATAGAAGGGTTCTGTTAACAAGCCTGTAGTAAAAGGTATGGATGGGCTAATGGAGACGGCTTCAGTGGCTTCTGCTTGAGAAAAGCTATAGGTATACAAGATTTACAGAAGACTGGATGTTGTGAAGGTATAATAAATCTTTGACACAGCAAGAGTGAACGACGAACTTTCGTGTATATTGTACAAAGAGTTTCGGATTTGAATGATAATTTTCGAAAGGGTGCTTTCGCAAAAGTGACTTAATAAGCGGAGTAGAGTGACGCATTATCAGGAGTTCAATAACATTAGTACCCCATAGAGGACAATTGAGACTTCCAAAAAGTGACCCGGTAAGCGGAGTGACGGGTTAACCGGGTGACTCACTAACGAGGTTTGACTGTAATGATAAATTACATAAAGGTGCTTGGTCCGCGGACCAAATATGGCCCTGGGGGTTATCTGATGCGACCTGCCCTCTTCAACTCTAATTTTATAAAAATGAACCAAGCGGTACATTTAGGGATCGCTTAAGTGTCCCGTGGTGCAATTCCAGAACATTTAAGTGGCCCGTGGCACATTTTCAGGTCAGTTAAATGGCTTGGGACACGGTTCCAGAACACTTAAGCGATCCGTGACACATTTAGAGATCCCTTGAGTGACATGTGACGTAGTTTTAGAGCAGTGAAGTGGCTCCCCCCAGTGCGGTTCAACATCACACAAATTACCCGCGGCACATTCACAGATTATTTAAGTGATGCGTGGCACAATTCCAGAGCACTGAAGCGGCCCGGACACATTTCCAGATCACTTGGATTCGCGAAAAATTTAGAGATCACTAAAGTGGTGCTCTGTGTAGTGCACTTATCAATTGGGGAGGGGGTTGTTACTTCAAGTGCCCATAAACTATGGAAAGGTTTTTCACGTTTTTGGCGAGCCGAGTAAGATGCCATTAAAAATATTTCATATGTTCATAAAGGGTGGTTGATGACGTAAGCATTATCCAATCCCCTTCCCCCCTTGTCGCACACGCGCGCACACACACACACGATATTATATTATAGGATCGCTATTAATTAAAATCGCTATTCCTAACAGGGGAGATAAAGTGTAGAGCACTAAACTTCAACACAGTGAGGGTCTGGTTTTGAATCTTTCTTTGTCCGATAGTTTGAAATTGATAGTTTCAATTGGAAGTATGTCATGGTGTAATTAGCTCACCGGAGTGCGTACAGAATTAATTAATTAACACATACTGTATCACTGTATTCCACCACACTTTGGCTCACTGTGTAAGCACAGTAGAATACCCATAGAACCGTCAAAAACATTCCATTTAATAACGTCATAATTATTATAGCTCGCTTAAATGAACAAATAAATGAGATGAGAATGAAATAGGGTAGATTAATCTCTCAAGTAATCCTATATAGTCGGACATAAGCCCATTTGAATACCAAAAAAAAAACGGTACAAAATTTGAAGTACGTGTATTAGCCGACCCACAAAAAAAATATTTTTTTGAATAAACACGAAATAAATTTTTCCTCTTAAAATCTGACCGTAGAAAAGCCAACACCCTCCTTTGTAATACAGGAATAACTTTTTAATAAAATTACTCGGCTTCCACCTGTAAATACGGTACAAAAATGTAGTCTTCCTCTTCCAAAAGTGGCAATCATCGATTGAAAGACCGTGAAACAAACACCATAGCTCTGCAACCAGACTTATCCTTTTGCCGAGATCCCTTCTTCCATCCGGGCTTCGTGGCCGAGTCTGGGAAAAATTACATGAAAGACCACAGAGAAAAAAAAATCTCTGGATAAACAGAGGAACTTTTATGGTAATGCACCCATGATGGCTACCCTTGTTCGTGACAAGAATTTATGCGGAATGACTGTTCCTTAGACATTTCCGCAAGCAATACAGAGAGATATACAAACCGCATTTTCCGTGGGAATTGTTGTTTTATAGACTGCAGCGTTTTCTTCTTATTCTGTTCCACAAGAAGAAGCACAATCCCGGTACGTAAAAGAATTCTTCTCCTGGATGTGCTTTTATCTAGCACCGTGTAAGGTTCTCACACAGAACTATCTTCAGAGATGATTGTCACTCTCGATCTCTCGCTCAACTATCCGCGTCGATGTTATGATTCCTTGGAGAGGACTTACAGCAAAAAAAAAAATTGGTACAGAGAGATAATTTTCTCTCCGAAAACACAATATCTTCAATCTTCTAATATTTCTACTCATACCAATAGCTTTTATATCATTTCCTCAAACAGAGGTGTAGGGCTTCAGTATGCATCGTGTCGTATTATATCATTCCTTGTTATTTTTTTCTGAAATACACTGGATGTTTCACGAAAAAAATCAACGGAATACGTTTGCGAAGCATTCTGTATATTTCAGTATTTGTTGTAAATAAATATGTGTCTAGTAATTTCAATGGCCATCAACTATTAAATGAGATGGTTTACACTGAAATTAATGATACTCGATCGCTTTTCGGAGCTTGTTTACGGACACAGTTTCGTCGTAGAAGTGTACGAGTATAACATTGCATTTAATTAAGTAGTTATTGTCAACTATAGCCGCTGTAACTAGCATTCGGGAGACGCAACGAACGACGGCCATTCGTACAGCTTCATCTGAGTTCATGGCATCTAATGCTTCAGTTTAACCCATTTAATTCTATATAATCAATCCAGTATCTTCCGAATTGAACAGACAGCTTCAGCTGGTTGCGTGGAACACACATGCACACACAATGCGCTGTTATGTGGGATTTTCCATTTTCCATGTAAATCAAATATCTCTGATTCGGTTTTGCTCTATGTTGAATATATTTTCATGCGGTTATAAGAGATATATTGACATGAAATAAAAGCTATATTGTATATTAAGGGCAGTTCTCTTCAACCTTTGGACATTTATCCCATTCCTCTAGCCACTGCATATTTTTAGGTTTAACTAATCGTAATTTGTAAGCTAATTTTTAATTTATAATATATAGTCTATATTGGTTTATGTTTCTCTTATAACCGTCAAGCCATCTACGGATTATTTATTAATAATTATCATTTACTTTTTGAAAATCAACAAACCTTATCTTATATTTACAGTGGAACTTCAGTTAATAAGGTTAATTCGTTGCTCGAACGTGCTCGTTATCCAAGAGAATCGTTCGTATATCGAATCAAACTACCTCATAGGAAATAATGCTAACACCAAACATGGCCCCCGCTCTGTCCCTTGTGGGATATAAGCAGGCTACCTTGCGGCTGGGCCATGCTGGAAAAAAGCCCCGCTAGCCACCAAGACCACGGGCCGACCCCCGACCCACGCAAAGGACTACAAACACTAACACCAAACCACCGGCAGGCATCCCCGGCCCGTAAGCCACAGGACCCAACCCCACCAAGGCTCCCATCGCCTCTGACTCACAGCAATCACACCCCCAAAGTCCCCGGAAACCGCCGCCAAGGAGCCCGGCCGGATCGCCCGCAAGAGGCCAACGAAAACATCCCGAGCCATCCGCCTTCATCACTGTACTCTGTCCCCAACTGTATTCTGTACTCTGTCCTTACGAAGAGGGGTTGGTAGATGGGCCCAAGTGAAACATGAAACGCTCTGTCCTATCCCAAATCGTTTTCGAGTTATGGCGAATAATCGATTAAGGGAAAAAATGCGTTCATTCTGGAAAATCCCCTATTTGTGACGTGCGTGTCAGAGCCTTATACGAAAACTAAGTACATATTTAGAATGAAAGGAAAAAATCCTATAAAGTGACGCGTGTGTCAGTGTCATAGAAATATCTGGATCTATTGGCGAGCTACAAGCACTGAAAGGTTGGCGAAGTTCAAAATTGAATTGTCACCAAAACATTTCCTCGTAAATAATGCAAAAACCCTTCTAGGTACAACCGGTCAAGTTTACTGAAAACTTGTGCATTCCCTCCAGCTTTCGAAAGAGCCTACAATAAATCACATCGGTGATTTATTTTTTTCAGGAGAAATTTATCCTTTTATTTGCAACAAATCACTGAAATCTGCATTTGCCGAAGTAGATATTCGATGAAAATTCGGAATTGTCGGACACAGATTTTGGTGACACAATTTGATTTCCCAGAAAAAAAAAATCAAACTTATAAGGTGGCATTTCCCTATCTACAGGATATCTGTATTTAATGGCGAGCTTCAGGCGCTGCGCGATTGGTGAAGTGAAAAATCCAATTGTCGTCAAAAACTAAAAAAATTACTTCGACGAACGCAGATTTCAGCGATGTTTTGCAAACAAAAACGACTAAATGTCTCCTGTACACACAACATGACCAATCTCGTTTAATGTAAGCTCTTTCAGAAGCTGGTTGAATGGACATGGAAGTTTTTGGCAAATTTACTGATTGCAGCTGCTAGGGTGTTTGCGTAATTACCGATGAAAAATTTTCTGTACAATCAGATTTTGAACTTTGCCAAAACCCCTTAGTTCCACTACTTGGCCATGTTCTTCCACTACTTCTTGAAATCATCCTAATTCACATCCAGTCCCATGGCTTCCTCCAATGGCAACAACAAAAAACCGACTATAACCCTCCCCCCCCCTCTCTCTCTCGCCCCCAACAAGGGATATAAGCTAGTTATTCAAATGAATATGCATGATGGTGGGAAAATTCTAAGGATGTCCACAGGCCCCTGCCTCTCACAAAGAATGCGATATTACCTGTGACTTTTGAATGAAATGTATTTTATAACAGTGTTTGCGCCAGGCTGTAGCAACCGGGCCATGCTCCTGATGTCCCGAGCTGAATGGGGACACCAGAAAAATATACGCTCATTTTGCATAATATTAACCCTTTCAAGGGGCTCCCCTTCAAAAAGGCTGCCCCTGGGCTCTGAGAAGGCACATAACGGCCCTGGTGTGTGTGCGGAACCGACCGCAGGGGAGGGCCCCTAAGTCCGAGGAGACGCAAGCAGCTCTCCCAGAGGGACGCGAACCACAGGTGAGGAGGCCGATCAACGCCCAGACCAGCATTCACATCAACATTTTATTGTGATTTACAAACAGTTCTCCAATGACACACCCTGTTCTGTAAACGGTGGCTCCTGTCCTCCTCCCCCGTAAAATCACGTTCACTGTTGCGATCAGCCCACAGTATTATCCAAGTAGAAATGACAAAAAAAAAAAAAAAAAATCAAGCACACGTACGCGTGGTGTCACAATACTACATATAGTTTCGTATCATAAATTTCGTCCATTTTTCGAGTGAGGCACGCTTACTAGAGAACGTAAGGAAGAATTTTTATCCATACTTCCACAGTATCTGGACTAAAGCGAAAACCATCGGCTTAGTTGTGATAACGTGAAACGTACCAATGCGCAAAATATTTTTCGTAATGCGAATCAACGCTCGTTAACTGAGTCAAAATTTCTTCTCGATATGCGAGTCAAGTTTTGCTCGTTACGCGAGTCGCTTGTTGAAACCGGGTTTTTCTAGGAATAGGTTTCTTGCGCCGCGTGAACCGAATTAGACCCTTTCTCGCCGGCAGAGACGTGTTACATAATTACGCTACGCGTTTGTGTTTTCCTAGCTTGGCGCATCAAATCAGGGCGGCTATATTATAATACAAGGATTTTATATTATAATATACATTTATGATTTTGGCATCAGCTACTCTGTCGTCTGCATGATCCGGTTTGAAGGGAAGGGAAAGAAAACACACAAGAGGGAAGAGAATATCTGCAGAACCGCGGCGCACGACGCATTTGACTCCTCCAGAAGCAGTCGGCCAGTCACGTCCAACGTAAAGCGATGTCGTGAGCCGTATTGCGCTCTGTAGGAAAACAGTCATGCTGCTTTTCTTATTGGTGAGTGGACGGCGTGTCGCGCTGGGCGATTCACGTTGCGCGACACAGGAAACCTGCTCCTAGGAAAACATAGCTTTACGGGAGTTTTCCACTGGGTACATTTTTTGGCTGTTACGAAAATTATTTCTTTTATTTCGGTATGTATGGCCCAGATAGCAATAGGACCTCTACAAAGGTCACAATTATTTAATCATTGCAATACTTTACTCATAGTTAGAAAGTTAAATGACAGATGGGGGTGGGGGGGCAGATCAACACATAACAAAGGCGTTACGCAGAAACAAACTTCACGTCAGGTTCACAATACCTCCATTCCGTCATTACCAGTTCATTAGAAATTCCGTAAAGGAATGTGTTGTACGAGGTGCATGTACCGTTAAGTAGTAGTATACATATATATGGCCATTTTCAAATTATTTTTTCATATTTATGGGTTTTTCTACAAAAAAATATTATTTCTTCGATTCATGTTTTTCACGCAAATTATTTCTCATGTTCACGTTTATTTTGCCGGTACGCTAATTATTTTTCCTATCTATGTATCTTCGGTGGTCTGCAAATTATTACTCCGATTTATTAAGTTTTTCAAGGTCTACAATTTATTTCTTCTTTTTTTGTATTTGGGTTCCAAGAATTCTTTCTCCTATTCATTTGTTTTTTGCTGATAGTAAATTTATTTCTCCTAGTTATTTATTTATTTTTTGCAGCCGGTCCACCAAATTATTTATCCTATTTATTTGATCTTTGGCGATCTGCAAAATTTCTCCCGTTTTCCTTCAGCCCAGAAAATTTCTCGAAACTTTTCACCGGTGATGCGGTCTGACAAAAAGAAATAGGAGAGATATTATGAGTATCGACAAATTTTTAATTAATAATTGGGATTATATATACAACACACACAAAATTTACGGTCTGGGAAACAATTCATAAATGGAAGAAATAATTTGAGGAATATCAAAAAATTAATGAATGGGAAAAGTAATTTGCATACCGACAAAAAGTAAATGAAAGAGATAATTTGTTTAACGTGGGAAATTAAATGAATGGAAGAAACAACTCGAGGACCAGCAAAAACGTTAATAAATGGGAGAAAGGAATTTGCGGATCGGCTAGAAGCAAATGACAGAACAATTTTAGAACCGAAAAAAAAAAAATTAAATGAGAAAAGTAATGCTTGGACCCTCTTACGGCTGTAATAGACATAAAAACCAATATAAATCCTAAAATTGTGTAGTGGCTATATGAATGCGGCAAAATACTTAGTGTACAGGTAGGAAATTCCGACGCACCAGCACCGAGCTGCAGACCAGGTATTGAAGGACACCCTTTGAACTGATACCGGTACTAAGCAATGAATTCAATCTCATTCCTACTAGATTAGCCCTTGTAAAATTATATCAAAATAAAAAGAAACTCAACTGCAAAAGATCCTTTTGATAAATATTTGAAAATATAATAATATTTCATTTCTTTTTTTCTACTATAGATGATAAAAATGATTATTCGATATTTTGTGCATGCAAAAAACACGATATCGAAGATAATCAATTTCAAACAAACAGGCACAAATCTTTTTTTCTTTGATTCGTTTCAGTTCAAAGACCGTGTCGTAAAACGACAAATTGGAAGACTGAGTTTAAAGGTAATGAATTTTTACTAGTAAATTTATCTCTTTTTTTTTTCTTAAATCCTACGAGCAAAACTGTTTCCAAAGTTCATCAGTGGATGGAACTCATTTCCTCATTTGGAAACACACGAAAAGACGTTAAAAAACCGTTCAAAAAGGGAGAACGGGAGGAAAATGCTACGGAATGTTCTCGAAGTTTTGGAGAAAACTAATTTTTTCCCCTTTTTCTTTTTACTTTATTTCAATTTTTCAAATGGTTTCACATCTCTTTGAATTGTACCTTACTAGAGGTTTTTTTCCCCCTTGGTACAATTTTTTTCCTACTTCAGTACTCTAAGTAGGAAAAAAAGTAGGAAAAAAATCGCCATTAAACGTATGGAGAACACGATTCAAGATAAGAATAAGGAGTAAAAAAAATTTTTCTTTATTGAAAAAGAAAGTTCTGGAACTGTTAGACAAGAAGCAAAAAAATATATTAAAACAAATCCTTTAATTTCTCAGCTGCATCTTGAAAGGAATGCATTAGCGAAATTGATTTTTCGAGTAATTTCAATCCAAAGGAAAAGACAGAAGAAAACTGGTAATGAAAAAAACTATATGCATGTATGCATGTATATACATATATCTATCTTGAAAAACAAAATTTCCTTGAAAATGAAGTGTTCCTCAGGCAAAGTTCGACAATCTGACAGCCATTACGCATTGGTTCGAATGCACTGAAAAGAGGAAGAAAAAGGAACGAAATTCCTATTTGTTACTTACTTACTATTGGGGGGAAAAAATTCAATAAAAGAAAAATCTCCTTGATGTGACAAGACAGGAAATTGAAAAAAAGAGAATAATTTTTCCCATTCATAAAATACTTTTCTTATAAAGAAAAGATGAAGCAGAAGTCCTCTTATCGTGTTTCTAGGCGTTGCCCAATAATATTTGCTCAAATAAAAAAACGATTAAAGAAAAATCCGAAATATTCATCAAAATATAATTTATTTCATTTCGAAATGAAATAATTGAAAAATATTGACTTCGCAATATTTTTAAAAGATAATTTTTTTAAGAATATTCGTGCTTTTGATGATTTTACTTGGAAATTTTCATCAGAATGAACAGCTTTCTATACTTTATTCTACTTAGAAAATAAGAAAAAACAGCATTTATATATACTCACAGTAGAGAAAATTGCATTGCTATTAAAATTAGGAATGCTTTCGATTTTATTATCATTTCTAAATCACCAATAATTCGAAATTTTTCTCGCCTATAGAGTACTATTTTTTGAATGTTTTTTCACTATATCATGCTCCAATAAAATTAGTTAAAATCACTATTACATATTTTAGAGAATCGAGTTTTATTGGCAGTTGTAAAAGTGCTGTGATTATCGATCAGTGCATTCAGAGTGCGCCCGAACTTCCCTAGGGGGTGAAACGGAAAAATGAAATTCTAACCAATTCAATCGGTAGTGAATTGCTCTATTGCGATGTGACTAGATTTAATATGCAGTATAAAAACGAAGGAGAGAATACAGAAAGTAGAAGAAAAAGAAAAGAAACAAGGAAAGAAAGTTAAATATAGGAAAAGAAGTTTAGTTGATATATTTACACTTTATTTACAACCGATAATATTTACATAATACGAACGGGGATGCTGGTAGAGGAAAATGTGGCCCGTGAATGATGAGACGCAGACACGCGCGTCGGTGAGTGAGACAACATCAACCATCAACAAACCGAGCCAGACGCCTTTGACTCCCGATTTCTGTTGTGATGCCACCAGCAGAAAATAGACTAATAATTATACAAGCTGGGAAGATACGCCAGCGCCATCGTGTGGACAGCACTACAGAAGTAAAAGAAAAAGAATGGAAAGGAGATGGAAGAAAGAAAGAAATAGGAAGAAAAAGAAAGGTAGAGGAAATAAAGGAAGAAATGAATAAAAAGATATATAAAGAAAATAAAGTAAAGAAGAAAAAGTTAAAGAGAAAGAAATATAGAATAAGAGGAAAGAAAGAAAAATGAAAGGGGAAAAAGTAAGGAAGAAAGCGAAAGACAAAAATAAAAGGGACGGAAAGAAAAAGAAAGGAAGTAACGAAGGAAGAAATACAAGAGATAGGAAGTAGGAAGGAAGAAATACAAGAGATAGGAAGTAGGAAGGAAGAGTGGAAGAGGAAAGTAAATAGAAAGGAAAAAGTAAATAAGGAAGAAAGATAGGAATACATGTAGAAAAGAAAATTAAAGAAAGAAAGTCTACGTGTTGTTGAGAGAAAGAAATGCACCCAGACCTTCCAATGTTTTCTTCATTGTGTACTCAGAGGCTTAAACTTTTGTTTTGTATACATTTATGATCTTTTCATTACTTCAAAAAGTGTAAACGAGCATCACATCCCTTTACAACAAGTTTTCGAAAGACTGAAGGATGTAGATACAGATTACAGGTCTTATTGATTACAGGTCTTGTAATCAATCTTAAAAAATGCTGGTTCGCTCAACCTGAAATCACCTATCTTGATCATCACATCACTGCTGAAGTTATCCGTTCAACATCCGAATGAATCAATGTCATCCAAAAGGTACAAGAAACCGGAGACTGTGAAAGATCTACGAAAAAATATCTCGGAATAGTCAGTTTTTACCGGTGATTTATTCCCAGTGCTGCCAAAACTCAAGCTATTCTCAACGACTCGCTTAAAAAGGCAGCAAGAAAAATGACAAATCTCTCATCGAGTGGTCTGAAAAAGCTATTACAGCATTCGAGTCAACGAAGCAACAGCTCATTGATGTCACCATTCTCGCTCATCCGTCTCCTGATGCAGAACTTGCTGTAATGGTCGACGCATCCGATATGGCTGTTGGAGGAGTTGTTCAGCAGAAAGCCAACAATGATTGGCAACCGCTAAGCTTCACGACTGGCTCAGACTCGTTACAGCACGTACGACCGAGAACTTATCGCTGCGTATTCAACAATAAAACATTTCAGTTACTTCCTTGAAGGTAGAAAATTCACACTCTACACTGAGTTCTCTCATTTCGCGACTCAGCGAAAAGCAGAAATGGCTTCTCCTCGTCAAATGCGCCATCTTGATTTCATATTTTAGTTCACAACAGACATACAACATATCTCGGGTAAAGATAATGCGGTAGCTGGTACTTTGTCCAGACTCGACTAAATTCATATGCTTCAAACTGTGGACAACACTCAAATGGCTAAAGCACAGGAAGATGACGATGAACTGATCAATGTACTTTTCTTCAGACACATGACTCGAACTTCAAAAATTTCCAGTTTTTGGTTTCAACTTACAAATCTACTGTGATGTTTCCACTGGACAAAGCAGACCGTATGTTCCAGAATCAGCTTTCTACATAACTATAGTACTTCTCCAGAATCCCGGAAGGGTTCCGATATCTGGGATACTAGAAAAAGGGGAATCAATGCGCAACTGAAGTGCGCTGTATATAGTTTTGATGATCACTCCAAAATATTACATAACTTATGATCAGCCAAACAAACGTGTAGAATAGTTTTAGAAGGTTTAAACTCTAACAAAGCCACTCAGAAAAACACGTGGCGAAAAGTAGTGTGCATAAACTAATTAGCTCAATGGCTATATTGGAGCGCTGCATAAGTGCCAAAAGTTAAAAAGTGTGATGATAAATTACAAATGCAAATCTGATCAAATATCATAAGCTATTTCTTCTTTTTTATTGTACATCCGCAGCTTAACTTTGAACAGTCTGTTGATCATCTTTATTTGAGTACTTCAACTAAGCACTTTAATTCAGCCATTTCAGCTTATCAATCATCGCTTATATTCAGCTTTTTGTTTAATCAAAATTCAATACAAAAATCGAATCAAATCAGATCCAATATTCAAACTATTTTATAAACTTTGATCGATTTTCTTCTCACATTAAAAAAAAAAAAAAACATCTTGCTTTTATAAATTAATAAATTGACTTTCATTTAAATTCTAAACACACGCGACAGAGAAAATCTGTTTTTACGGATATGCGCCCCAAAGAAAAAAAAACCTCCGGAGATAAAGTCCTAAGCCAACCACATGCGTTATCATTAGATGCGAGCAAAAGCTATGATTCAAGAAGATGGCTACTGTATATTTTAGAGGTAAATCACCCTCTGAATGCATAACCTTTATACAGCGCATTCTTTTTTCGATACGGCTTCTTTTTGTTCTCCGTGTTCAGCAAAAATAAATCTTCATTCAGAATAGAGGTGACTTAAAATTGAATTTTAAGGAACAAAAACATCCATTTTGTTTTGAGTAAAAGTATTCACAAGCTTAACCATGGGATAATGGAAGTCCTTTATGAAAGTATGGTGACGTGATTTCCATTTATTATCTTCTTGATTGGATAATTAGGCTTATCACTCCTGCGGATGACAGAAGGGCTGTTTTTCTTGTCTCAAACAGCTCACATTCAGAGTTACTATGGCTCAATGTGGCCATTCTTCTGTTTTGTGGCCATACAAGACTTATACATGTTCTCGTATGGAATAGTAAATACAATAAAAGTCCGTTATGACGAGTCCGGCTTATAACAAAAATCTCGCTATAACGAGTAATTGTCAACAGTTAATACATAAAATATTCGCTTATAGCGAGTTACTTATGAGTAAAAATCATAACACATTCTCTATAACAACGGGTATTCTCTCGATGGACATGTTCCCTTTTCACATTTCTTGAAGAACTAATTATGAATAAAATGGATCAGAAAGAGTGGCATATTTTAAATCTCTTCACCCTATTCATTAGCGTTTAAAAATAGGACATGTCGCTACCTTAGTGTCACCCCATTTTACTCCCCCAATAGATAAGAGGACCACATGCTGTATCTTATCTTCTTCTTACCTATATAGGAGGTAGAGAAGCACAAAATGTCATCTGTAGTTGTGATTGGGCAGGTGGTACATGACTCTCCTTGTGTTTTGACATCGTTATTTCCCAGTCTTTACCCCCCCCCCCCTTCTTGTAACCTTCCAAAACTAGACACATGGTAAACAATAATAATAAACAATAATTTTCTCTGTCATAAGATATATTCGCTACCAGATTTGCTGGATTTGTTATTACGCCAAAACTGCATGAGTGAGATAGTGTTAGATTTTTTTTGCTTTTTCTTGGTATGGAAAGAAAAAGAAAATCTTTAGCAATCGAAACAAAACAAAAAACAATGAATCGGAAAGTCAAATCGCGTAAAAATTAGGGCTTCCATCGTCTCACAATTGTTTTAGTAATCAACTCTAAATGCATATTTCAGCAACAGTTCAAAACAAAAGGAAAAAGAAAGATATATTTATCTAGTGTTTTGTTTTAATTTGTATGCTTCTACAGTCCAAGAAATTGAAATTGGTTTACAACGAGATGTGTGTGTGTGTGTGTGTGTGTGTGTCCGTTATAACGACAAGCTTCCCTCTGATTGCGAACCGCCGTTATCACGGACTTATACTGTAATGCTCTGCCTGATATAATCGCAAAACAAGACCAACGAAAAAGACAAATTTACAGATAAATACGAAATTCTTGATGCATTTCGACACACTATGGGTGCCGTGCTCAAAGGATAAATATAATGCAACCATAATCATGTTGGCCGGGAAATCCACGTGGGTTGGTTACCAAATTTTAACTCCCTGGTGCTCGGCGGAAAAAAAACATACGTCTGTGCAAGTCGGACGTCGTGGTTAGAATGAAACTGATCTGAATAGATCCAGATCGTTAGCAACCAATCATAACATTGCATTAGATTTATACACAGACGCTCAGCTTCATTGTGACCACGACGTTTGACTTTCACGCATGTATATATTTTTTCCGCTAAGCAACTGGGAATTAAGATTTGGTAACCAACCTAAGTCCCCAGTCAAGGGTTAGGTTATGTTTATCTTCTGCAGAGCACACCCATAGTGTGTTGTAAAAAAATTGAAATTACACATTTTTCTATGTATTTGCCTTTTTAGTTGTTCTTCATTTGTAATGTTCTCGTATCCGATACGCATGTGAACAATGAGATTTCGATTAAAATTCCGATTTTGTTGGAGAAGAAATGATAAGTTTTTTGAGTAAAGCAGGAAACAAAAAGTGAGATATCACGGAAAAATAACTAATAGCGCACGTAAAAATAGCTCTATTAGAGATTGTGGGAAATTTGGATACGTTCATTAGATATATGCGATTGTGTTTGCCGTAGAATGGCTGACTGAACTTAGCCCATTCATTCGAGATCCGGAAATTTCGCCCCTGACATTTCACCTACCCTGACTATATGAGTGACCGAGTGAGTGGCCAAGTGATTGATCGTATGAGTAAATACATGACTATATGGGGTTGATCAAATGACAATACGGATGATAAAATGAGTGACTGTCACTCACTTGGCCACTCATATGTCACTTGTCACTCATACTGACATTCACTTGGTCAGTTATTGGTAAGCGGAATTTTTGCGGACGCAGCGTGCTAGGGGCGAAATTTCGGGGAAAAGTTCGGGTTATTACAAATACAACGCCACAACAGGCAAATTGCCCAACGAGGTGGCTGACTTAAGAACATCATGGATCCCCGAGCCATTTTTTCGAGGCCCTACCTACTACACCACCCCCCCCCCCGCGGAACCCCCAACGAATCGGTACATGCGGGAACCATTATTCTGTACCCGTACCGAATTTTGTGGGTACCGAATAAATGGTTATGTTAACCATTTATTCGGTACCCACAAAAACAAACGAAATCCGAAGTCGAATACATTTCTTAGTAAATGGATATTCTCTCACCAATTATTTCAGATCAGATTATCGCATAAAATTAAATCCATTAGTGATAATGGTGTAATTACGATACTGGACAGTCAAATTCAGTCCTGATATGACGTCGCACACAATTGTTTTTTCCCCGTTCAAATTAAAAGCTATGGGACATGGACACTTATAATATATATGGCTATTTGGACACTTTTTATCCTCTTCTAACGAGGTTATTTTAATTGGGTTGCTGTATTTTTGAAATATATGACATCCATATTTGTCATGGGCATCTTTTTCTCAGCCACCTCGTTGGGCAGTTTGCCTGTTGTGGCGTTGTATTTGTATCTGTATATAAAATTGTTCATTTACGAGACAGTGTATACAAAAAAAAAAGAAAAAAAAAAACACTAAAGCCGAGAATTCTATTCCAGAAACAAATATCCAAACCATAGAAAATGTGGAGTGAAAAATGCTAATATGGTGCGATCTATTGTAAATATGAAACAATGAATGCAGTGTGTTATTTCCATTTAAATAATCCATATCATTTGTATTATTTCTTCTAATCATTCCAATTCAATTACTATTGTTTTGGATCCAGATTTTTCATTTTTTATTCATCTATTCTACAAATAACAGCCGTCTTCAAAGAAAGAATTACTCCCAAAACAGTGCTTTATCCTTTTGTGTAGTTCTCGAGACAATCGTATACTTGTTTTACGGTATATAATCGAGTCAGTCAATGAAAACTCTATTTCATGTCTCAATAGTAATTTCACGCGATCCTGAGGTAGTTGTTTCGCTAAAAGCGGTCGAAGTAGTCCACTGAAATAATTTCAGAATTCAGGGAAAAAGTTATTTCTCAAGAATGGAAATTCATGACTGAATTAATGCAGAATTAATGAAAAATATTCCCAGAACTAATCAAAGAAATGTTAACGAAGATTCATATTTAATGAAATAAATATTTCAGCATTGATGAAGAATTATATTTAATGAAAAACAATCCTCTGAAAACAATACAATTTTCAGATAATAAGGGGACCTGTGTTTGACTCGGAGCTCTTGCCCCACCCGATATGGCAACACAATGTGAATCTAGTCACCGAACTATGACTTATTGGCCCTCGGGTTTCATGGATATTTTTGTTTTGTCCACAATGCCTGAAACGTCTCAAAAAGCTGCACTAATATATCTCCAATCAAGATGCACCACGCCTTCACGAACAGGGACGAGATATCTTGTCTAAATGCAAATGGAAGAAATTGAAATTCTTTCCAGCTCTCCCGGTTTTTTACGTATTTTCTTATAATCGCGAAGCTTTATTGTATCCCTATTAAGAGAAGTTGTTTTTTTCCCCTCCTCGTTTTTTTTTTTCTATACTTCTGTTCAGTGATGTTTCCTTTCCACTTGTGATGTATCTTGTTGCTGTATACAGTAAAAGTGCGTTGCAATAAAAGTTCGCAATCAGAGTGAAAATTGCCGTTTCACAACGGACTTCTCGTTAGTCCGTTGATTATTTTAGTCTTTCCTTCTATTTTGAACTACTTTTGCATAAATATGCATTTACAGATAACTACCTTATGCATGCACAATGTTGATTGTAAAGCAAAACTTTGCACTTTACGGAATGCCGCAGCTTTTGAAATTGGGGTATTTGTTGCAATGTATGGAATAGTATCCGTTGCGTAGGGTCCAATAATATTTAAGTCAAAGAAAATTTTTAAATATCTGTTTGTCCCTTGTCCAGTACTTTAGTTTTGGAAGATTTCAAGAGAAGAGATAGAGATACAGAGAGAGAGAGAGAGACAGAAAGAGAGAGTAACAGAGAGATACCTGAGAGAGAGAGAGACAGAAAGAGAGAGTAACAGAGAGATACCTGAGAGAGAGAGAGACAGAAAGAGAGAGTAACAGAGAGATACCTGAGAGAGAGAGAGACAGAAAGAGAGAGTAACAGAGAGATACCTGAGAGAGAGAGAGACAGAAAGAGAGAGTAACAGAGAGATACCTGAGAGAGAGAGAGAGATACCTGAGAGAGAGAGAGAGATACCTGAGAGAGAGAGATACCTGAGAGAGAGAGAGAGATACCTGAGAGAGAGAGAGAGATACCTGAGAGAGAGAGAGAGATACCTGAGAGAGAGATACCCGAGAGAGAGAGAGATACCTGAGAGGGAGATACAGAGAGAGATACATAAAGAGAGAGAGATACAGAAAGAAAGAGAGATACAGAGAGAGATACAGAAAGAGAGAGAGATACAGAGAGAGAGAGAGAGATACAGAGAGAGATACAGAAAGAAAGAGATACAGAAAGAGAGAGATACAGAGAGAGAGAGAGATACAGAGAGAGATACAGAAAGAGAGAGAGAGAGATACAGAAAGAGAGAGAGATACAGCGAGATACAGAAAGAGAGAGATACAGAGAGAGAGAGAGATACAGAAAGAGAGAGAGATACAGCGAGATACAGAAAGAGAGAGAGATACAGAAAGAGAGAGAGATACAGAAAGAGAGAGAGATACAGAAAGAGAGAGAGATACAGAAAGAGAGAGAGATACAGCGAGATACAGAAAGAGAGAGAGATACAGAGAGATACAGAAAGAGAGATACAGAGGGAGAGATACACAGAGATACAGAAAGAGAGATACAGAGAGATACAGAAAGAGAGATACAGAAAGACAGATACAGAAAGAGAGATACACAGAGATACAGAAAGAGAGATACAGAAAGACAGATACAGAAAGAGAGATACACAGAGATACAGAAAGAGAGATACAGAGAGAGAGATACAGAGAGAGAGATACAGAAAGAGAGATACAGAAAGAGAGATACAGAGAGATACAGAAAGAGAGATACAGAAAGAGAGATACAGAAAGAGAGATACAGAAAGAGAGATACAGAAAGAGAGATACAGAAAGAGAGATACAGAGAGATACAGAAAGAGAGATACAGAAAGAGAGATACAGAAAGAGAGATACAGAAAGAGAGATACAGAGAGATACAGAAAGAGAGATACAGAAAGAGAGATACAGAAAGAGAGATACAGAAAGAGAGATACAGAAAGAGAGATACAGAAAGAGAGATACAGAAAGAGAGATACAGAAAGAGAGATACAGAAAGAGAGATACAGAAAGAGAGATACAGAGAGATACAGAAAGAGAGATACAGAAAGAGAGATACAGAAAGAGAGATACAGAGAGATACAGAAAGAGAGATACAGAGAGATACAGAGAGATACAGAAAGAGAGATACAGAGAGATACAGAGAGATACAGAAAGAGAGATACAGAGAGATACAGAGAGATACAGAAAGAGAGATACAGAGAGATGGAAGTAAAGAAAGGAATTTTTAAAGAAAATAAGAACGATGTTAAACCAAAGATCATTCCTCACCTACTCAATCAACACGGCCACTGATGTGTTTTTTCCACCTCTTATATAGATAACAAGATAAGATACGGTATGTAGTCTTATCTACACACACAGGAAGATTTTAAAGGAATGCCACTCTTTCCAGTCCGTTTTATTCATAATTCTTAAAGAAAGTCAAAATCACGCTTTTTTAGAATTTCCGTTGTCGTTATAACGAATATGTTCTGATTTTCATTGAAAAATACCTCGCTATAATCGATTTTTGTCTTGTATCTTTAACATTAGCGCTTTGACAGTCATTTTCGAATTATTCGTAATAGCCAGATTCTTGTTAGAAGCCCTACTCGTTATAACGGAGTTTTACGGTACTTATTTATAAGAGGGAGAGAGAAAGTGCGCAAAAAAGGGTGAAGGATGAGGGCGAAATCTTCTATTTCTAAGAGGCGAGCAAAGAAACCAGTCCAGTTTTTCAGCTTTGTCACCGATATACCTAATTTCTTGCGAAAAGCCTATACGTGGAGAAGTTAAATGGCCCAAAAAGTACCACATAACGTTTAGGAATTCAGACATATGTAAACGCGTTCAGTTTATGATAATTTATTCTTATCATCCGGATCTCCAAAAATTCTTACGAGCATAGAGTATCGGATACCGCTTCCGGGAACGGGAAATTTCGCTTTCCTTGAACACACACACACACACACACACACACATAGGAGAAAATTTTGGAATGGCTTTCATCTATTGCCCAGGTAACCGTGGGTAGGTAGGTTAGGTGAATTACAGCCGGGCCTGTGGTTTCCTGACATGAATTCGGCGGGATATTGCAGGCATTCCGTCTTCCTGGAATTGTACCCGAGGGTCCTCTTCTTCCCTTTGCATTATTACGCGAGAAATCCATTAACGAAAAGAAGTGATTCGAGTCCAGAATCGGGCAGTCGGTAACAGAGGGATGACGGCAAATGGAGCGGATAGACTGCAACCACCGAAACCGACGGGAATTAAATTTCAAATTCTATAAATTTCCGGCTGCTGCTGCTGTTGTTGTTCCAAGTGAAAATCCTCTGTTCTTCTAGTGTAACACAACATAATAATAATAATAAACAACCGAATTTCGGGTCAAATAAGCTGTTTTCGGGAAATGAAAACCGTTGTGGAACGAATTCTTGTAGATACCAGAGAGGGTAAACGGAATACACTTCATATTATTTAATAACGGTAAATACATGGAGAATTACGATAACGGTATGAAATTCGATATCGTGAGGGACACCGAATCGGGGTTTGGAGAAAACAAGTGTTATAAACAATGATATATTATTTCTCTTGATATCATCCGAGCAAGTGTTACGTCTATTCCCCCGGAGGAATTGTTCATATAGGCAATGGAAGAAGTCATTACCGAAAGGGTCTGAAATGATATAATTAGAGATATTAATAATATATCTATCGAACGAAAATTTGAACTATGTAATTGGTGGTAATTAATTTCAATTTATTATAATTTCATCTATTACTTGTTATATACAATTTCTCTCACTCTAATATTTTCTCTTTTTATTTCTATTTAATTCTCTCTCTCATGGAGCAATCTTTACAACAAATGTAAATCATGATGATTTTGAATATTTCTTTAAGAGCATTTCAAACTACGACATATTTCTAGAGAAAATTATCAATTTTAATCAGTACATGGTTTTCCTCTAATACAAAATTTTCCTGAACATGCACCGCTGTACAAAAAGAATGTTCAGACTGAACCTTTGAGAGAGTATATACAATATATATATATATATATATTCTTAAAGCTTTTCAGCCTGCACATTAATTTTCACTTTTGGCGTCATTCTTGGCGGTAATTGATGATGTCCCGTATTTTCCCGTATTTATATTATATAAATTTATAAACACACATATACTGTAATATGTGTGTGTGTATATACAGCACGTTCAGGAATTCCAACAAAATTAGAGGGTTGATATCTCAGGACAAAAAAATGTATAACAAGTAAAATATTAATGAAAAAAATAAAGATTGCGATGGCACATTCTGTATATTGTAATTGTTTAGTATATGTATGTACAGGGTGATCCGAAACTCATATTCACAAACTTTAGGGGAGGGATAGGAAACACAAAAACAGAAGAGAATCACATAGGAGTGCATGACTGAAAAACCCAACCTGATCAGCTGGAGGACCAATAATGGGAGGAAAAATTCTTTATTTAGCGATATCTTAGACGAGGGCGATACGTGTACACGTTAAATTTCACATTGAACATTGAAGGACCAGACACCCCGCTTCCCATCTCAAGGAGATATCGAAGCGTTCCCGAAAGATGGGTGCATCCGGAATTTCATTAAATGTGTATGTGTATATCTATATAAATCAGTATAACAGAATAGCAAGTCCAATTACAGGAGTATAAATCAACGGAATAATTATGATGAATAGTGATCTAAGAATCGAAATCTAAATTGATATTATAGCGTCTTTGGCGTCCTGGACTCGATAACCAAAATTCCGTTGGTGGCGGTCTGTCCACATTCGTTGGATGTCACAAGTCATAGATAGTCGTGTAGGCCGTACAACGACAAATCGATGTCATGTTTGCATCACATGGAGTCCTGGTCGAAGTGTCCAAGTCAGCTAATGTTCGACAACCAGGTGTTTTAGCTCATTTTGGGCGCGCATTCCTGTTCCATAAGTGTCCTACATCTTAATTCTCCAGGAAAATTAGGAGACTTTCATCATTCCCGAAGCTACATCGGCTGGCTAGCTGGATTATGGGTGGCATTGATTCACCTCATTAGCATGTTAAGTGTTTATAGTATATCCGATAAGGTTCGCCGTTCAACGACGTATCAGTTTCGTGAATTTCCAGTACCCCTACGTGGCTGAAATTTGTAGACTCTCCCTGGTATCAGCTTTACTGGTCTGGAAGGCTGAAATTCATCCTGCTTCTTCCGTAAGGCCACCCTTATTGTCGTGCAGCAAATATAGGTTACGGTCTGAAATTTGAATCAAATTTTGAATGCGCGACAAGTTCATGGGACTTTTTAGTATTCTTCTCTTGAATGCCGTCATCTGACTTTGTGACATCTGAGTAAAATGAAACGCTGATGTGTGTGGACATTAGCAGACGTAGTGCCATAGCGAGCCCGTAGCACCACACTTACAAGCATTGTGAGATGATCGTCCAAAGCGCTGCAAGTATGTCGGAAATAGACCATGCTCAGTTCAAAGGATCGTTTTTTTCGCGGCCATACACACTTGCGCAAAGCCACTCGACGTTGTATCTTGTAGGCGTCTTTCGTTGAGTTCTTGTTCCATTCAACTTGCCAAAGATGAAGCAATCTGCCTTTCAAAATATTTTGGGCATGACTCCTCGGCCAAGGTAGAACAACCAAGTCTCGTTAAATTTCACAAGTGCTCAAAGTTCTTACCATCCACAATTATGAAAAAGAAATTTTCGATACATTCCTATGTGGTTCTGTTTTGTTTTTGTGTTTTCTACTTCCCCTAACGGGTTTACGTTGAATTTTGAATCACCTTGTATAATGAAAAGGCGGAAACGTCGATGTCGTTTACCTTGATTTCCAGAAGGCATTTGATTGGGTTCAACATAGTAAAATCTTGAAGGGTTTACATGAAATCGAGATTGGAGAAACTTGTTGAATTGGATAGAATAATTGTTGAGCGATAGGTCAATTAATTTTCCTATTGGAAAGGTGGGATGAATGAAGGAAGTGCGTTTGCCTTCATAGAGTTTTGCCACTTTTCATCGATAAAATCGATTAGGTTATCGACGGGATAGTTAGAAAATTGGCAGATGACGTGAATCTCGTGGAGATAGTCGGGAATCAAAGCGATAGGGAGATGCTCAGGACGAACTTGAATATGACTGGAGTATGCGGAAATGAATGAAGCATAGCATTGGTTGATAAGTGCATGGCCAATCATTTTGGTTTGAACAACCCATATTTTACTTACGCGTTGAATGGTGTTACTATCCCGGATGCTACTATTGTCACAGATTTGGGAAATCTCGTTGACGAGCGGCTTAGCGTGAACATTGCTCAGTGGTGGTCAAACAGTGAAATAGGACACTCGGTTTCATTCTTGAATGATGCCCAGACATCTGATAACAATGCTGTGTATGTCTGGAATCGAGCCAAATTTTCCCCTTTCCATTTCCAGTTTCATTTTGCATATAAAATGCGTCTTCAGTGATTATTTTGTAAATGGGTCTCACAGTCACCACTAATAACTGATATTCGGAAGGTTATTCAGATCCTTCTCCTTTTTTTTGTTTGCCTACGGTGATTCTCCTATGGATTTCAGTCATCTTTCTAAAATTTAACTAGAGAGATCTTAACGGGCAGCGTCCTAGTGCTGAGTATTTAAGAACTTCCTGATTTGTGGTTACATCGGGCAATACCTTCGAAACAAGCAAGTTAAAATGCGAATTTCCGCTTTTCAAGATGTAGATCATACGTGTACTTGATTTAAGCCCTTTAGACAGGTGGTTCGAAACCTCTCCTCAGAGATTAAGCAGACCTTCACCATAATACTTATACATCATGAAAATTCACGCATTTACCATTTTCACTTCAAAGTGTGGAACTCAGGTGACAGCAAAAACCAGAACACGGAAGAAGCACTACTGTGGCAACATAAATACGTAATGGGCCACACATACAATCTCATTCTGGCATATACCGATTCGTTAGAAATATCCCGGCACGAGGTGCATGTCTGGTCAAGCACTATCCAGGTGGTTATAAGACTGACTATAAGAAGAGTCGGTACTTCTCGGACACATAACTCACTTTCCGCAAACATAATCTTTTGTAGCTAATTACAACTCATGCACAGAACATTTTCACAAGCACGAGAACTCGTTAGAAATTCCTCAGGGGAATGTTTTTGGAAGTGCACACAGGGCCTTAACCAGATGATTGGTAAGCCGGGGCAAGAACCCATTTTGGCGCCCCCTTTTAATGTTGAAGGAGAAGTTAAAGGGTGAAATTCGCGCCTTCTCTCTCTCTACTCTTCCCGGAACACAAGAACCGATTGCCCTCAATTATGGCCCTGGGTGTGCATACGATTTAGTAGTAGGGTTTTATCAAATTAGAGACGCGAATCACAGCTGGTCTCTCATTTCAAAACTCTAAAAAAAGAATCTGCAAATAGCAGGCAAAACATCAACACGATGTTCACGTAAACATGAAAATTCAGTCATCATCCACTTTCATTTCCAATATTGCGAACACGAAACTATGTACTTACCGAAGTACAAACTTTCTTATCTGGACTTTCGGAAAAGACAGTAAAACTATGAGTATGTGACAGGAATAATAAAAATTCCAAAAATCAAATAATTTATGTTTCAAAAGTGGAATTGCAGAACTGTTTTAAAAACGAGTTTCTGACTCTGTTCTGAAATCAAAAGACAGATTCTCATTGACAGATTCTCACAAAAATAAGTTGGAATGAATCGTGTTTTCTCAAGGATATTCACGCACACACACCGAGTGGACACAGGCGAAAGAAACACTTTTCTGTTGTTTCTAGAGTAAGGGTGCACAACATTTTTTCAGTTTATATGCCAGATTAGCCTTATTTATGGTGCTCGCGGACCCGAAACTTATACGAGGGTTGTTATGTATCTATCAGGTGAATAGGGGTGGCTTAAGCTAACCTGCCGCCCGCGTGCAAAGCTTCATGTGGTGCCCCTAAAGACGACCCTCACCGGTGAGTGACAGGGCTTTGCCCTAGATGATGCTGGGCTAAACATAATTTTCTTAATTGCATGGTTGTTTAATGAGCAAAATGTTATCCATACGCTCCGCGTTCAAAGAAAATGCCCGTATTCTGTTCCAAGATGATTCTACTGTTATTAACTACGCCAGATAAAAATGACTAAGACTAAAACAAACGGCATTCGATCAATAACACTGCTCAATAATAATGAAATTAAAAATACAGGGTGTTCTGTTAATGGACCGATAAACTCAGGGTTGTTAGTAGGCATCGAGAGGAACAAAACGCATGTAGGATCTGAGTCCAGAGGAGACGAAAGGTGGATGCCAGTTGATCGCTGGATGCGTTCCATGGTTCCCTCACCAATATTTGACGCATATTATAAGCAGCGTCACGATTTTACGGGACATTCCTGTAACATTGGCCATCCCAACTTTTTTTATAAAATGTCCCGTTTTCTCCCTTTATTTGTGACAAGGCTTAAAGTTATTTCTATATCTTATTATGGTAGAATCATAATTATCATAACATCATTTATAGAATCATAATTATCATAACATCATTTATAGAATCATAATTATCATAACATCATTTATAGAATCATAATTATCATAACATAATTTATAGAATCATAATTATCATAACATAATTTATAGAATCATAATTATCATAACATAATTTATAGAATCATAATTATCATAACATGATATAGGAATCCATAGTCATAAAATATATATTCATCTCACATATTTATGTAACATATGCGTTTTCTTGGTGTGTTTTTTTACATATTGCAACTTACAGTAGCCCCTCTATTTCCCGCCAGTGGCGTTTTACTAGCAATTTTAAGGACAGATGGAAACTTTACTTGCCTTTGGCAATTTTTTTAACCGTGATTGACAACGTTGCTTGCTTTTGATAATATTTTGATATTAATTGGCAACTTTGCTTATTTTTAATAATATTTTGATATTAATTGGCAACTTTGCTTATTTTTAATAATATTTTGATATTAATTGGCAACTTTGCTTATTTTTAATAATATTTTGATATTAATTGGCAACTTTGCATATTTTTAATAATATTTTGATATTAATTGACAACTTTGCTTATTTTTGACAATTTCCTATGGAGATTTTACTTGCATTTGCCTAGTTTTTTGCAATAATTGGGGATATCCCGTATGAATGTAGAATTTCTTTATAGTTATGAAAGAAATATGGTCACCAAATCATTAGTCGTGTTGATACATTTATACTTTTCTATCAAAATACCTTTATTACCAAAATACCGTGGGTCGGACGGAGCCCCCTGGAATGCCGTGGGTTGTGCAACCTTTTCTAGAGTCTGGAAAACAAACGCTCGAAACTTATGGTGGGTCCCTCCTCATACATAGGCATTAGATTTCAACGAATCCCTATATCCTTACACATTTATTCCTATCTAGAACATTAGTTTCATATTCTCCTTAGAAACAAATAACAACTAATTTTAACGGCTTTGTTAGGGAAAAACGATACGAGCATATTTCATGTCGTAAACAAACACATATAACGAATCCTATTTAAAAAGAAATTACGTTTTACGATCCATTTTTTTTTTTTTTACTTGCGTAATTTGTAACATTATCTCTCCCTCTAATTAGTAACGATGGTTTTTTTCACTTTCCACTAAAAATGAATTTTTTGTGGAGAAACAAGACTCACAGTATGGCTAGAAATTTACGTTAACAGAGAATTAAATTAGTGAATCCTCTTCTGAAAAACAGAAGGATTTTTTTTGTTTGGTTCTTATGAATGTGGAGAATCATGGCCGTGCTGTGTATAGGTATTCACAGTTATTATACATAACAAGTGGCTATTATGCATACTTACCAATCGTCTTTGAAGTTCTATAATTTTGTCACTTTTATCGGAGAATATGCATAATATCCAAACGTTGTTGGTAAATCAGAAAAAATAATTGAAATTTGTCGCCGTCATTTGTGATTATGCATAATAGTGTAATTGGAGAAATAACTTGAGTATTGGTGATGGATATTGTCGGACCTCCGATATAATGGTAAAAAATTTCACGATCTTACCCCGATATAATGATACAATACATGTGTGAATTATCATGTATAGCATACATGCTCAACCCATGGCCGCGGATCAAATGTGGCATTAGGCATCAAACCTAATTTTGTAAGAAGGAAGTGAGTAAGCGGCACATTCCCCGATCACTTTGGTGACCCACGGGACATTTACAAATACACTTCAGCACCCTGCAGCACATTTTCAGATGACTTTAGCAGCTCGCGGCACATTTAAAGATCACTTAAGTTACCCGTCGAGCTGTTTCAGATCACTCAAGTGGCTCGCGGCACATTTCCATAATCACTTCAGTAAACCGTGGCACATTTACAAATTGACTTTAGCAGCCGGTGGCACATTTTCAGACCAATGAAGTGTCCCGCACTCTCCAAACCGCTGAGCACACCCTTGATATATATATATGTATATAGTATATCATAAAGTACGATTTTTCATTTTTACCAACGACGTTGCACTTGGGCTCCTTTAATTATGCATAATCGCAGGTAAAAGTGGTAATTTTTTAGTACTTAGCAAATTCATCAACGACACTTGGGTATTATGCCTAATCGCCTAAAAACGTGATTAATTTAGGTAATTACCAAAATTTTCGGTGATTATGCATTCCATAACACATTTACCATGCTACGGTGCTTAACATATAAATTAGTTTCTTCTCTGGTTAACAGTTTTAAACAGGCTGTAAATTGTTTCCTATGTCCTTATATGTACTATATCATTTGAACTGACAACTCTCTAAATTGAGTTTTCTGACGCCATGAAATATATATATATATTCTTTTCTCAGTGGAAAAACGACAAAAAATCCGTCCCTATGCCAGACATTTCACCTCGCAGCAATCACAGACAACAAGTCGTGACAAGCAGGTGTCCGTGACAAGCGAAGGCAATTCCTGAAAAATCTAATACCCTTGGGAATACATCCTCTGTCCCCCGTTTTCTTCTCCCCGATGAACTCCTTCTACGGTGTATATCATGGACAGACCTTTCCAGGAGAGAGAGACGTCAGTGCGAAATGTTTGGACAACAGGAGAATATCCTTTTGATTTCTGTAGGAAAGCGTGAAATTACTGTTGTTTTCAATTGCTGCACAGCCATTTCCTTTCGTGCGCCAGATATGTGTGATAGTGCTACACATCACGGGACAGAAACTACGTGCCACACACACACTCTCTCTCTCTCTCTCTCTCTCTCTCTATATATATATATATATATATATATAGAGATATATATATATATATATATATATATATATATAAAGAGACAGAGAGAGGCCATATATATATGACCCGTATTTTCCCGTAATGTTGTCCGCCCGAATGTATCCTCATCAAAATGGAGACCGTACTTTGTATTTGTGTGTACGAAGCTTACTTCAATTTTTTCAAGATTATTTTTATAACTTATAAATTATATTATAATGATTATATAAACTGAAGAGCCAAAAAAACTGGTAAACCAGCCAAAAAAACGGTAAGGAATGTTTTTTATGATTTTTGGCCTTGCTTAAACTATGTGCTCAAACGTTCACACTACGTAAGCAGTCGATGTTTGTCATAACTGCCCACCATCGTCTAACGGGAAACGGCCGTCATATGAAAAAGTCTTATACCGAAAGATGATTTCTATTTGAACGGAATTAAAAAATGATATTGGTTTTGGTTATAATATAAGCAGTTGTAATGGTAATGCAATGCATCCGGAAAAAAAAATGTATCCGCACACAAACTCAAAACACGTATTTTGTATTTTTCTTTGCAGTGGGGGGGGGGGCAGAGCTGAATTCGAACGTTGTATTTGACTTAATAATGCTTGTGAGTCTCATTGGATGAAAATTACATGGGAATGAATGGTCTTTATAATGAAACGGTCGCAAGAACGTTAAGCGACGTTATAACGAGTGTGGACTGCATAAAAGCCAGAAATTCTCAGAATTTATTCGTACCGTGAATGGGAGGAGGGCCCATTTATATTTTTGCACCGGCCTCACGTCTGTTGAGATTCTGTACATGCATTTTTGTTTTGTACACATTTTATTCATTTATTGATTTAAGAAGGTTGGTGCACGCAAATTTTCCAAAAAAATTTGTTCCAATTTTTCAATTTTTAAATACCATGCAATTTTCAGGACCTAACTGTGTTCAAGTTTTTGTTCTATCTGTACTAAAATATTTTTAAAATGTTTTAATATAAACTGCTGGTAGTCATTATATATATATAGGCAGCAGGCACCTACACAGGCTATATACGAGTATATATATATATAATGGTTTTAATTAAAACGCTTTTTTCCACAAAACTAAGTTTTTTGTTAGATACAGAGCATTTTTTCGAACAACACTCCTTCAAATATCTTAAAACATTGTGCGTCTCTCCACATTATGTTACATACTTAAACACGGAGATTTTTTATTAAAATTATTTTAAAAAAAATTATAGCACAAAATATGGGTAAATTTTGTTGATTTTCTGACGAGACAGGTCGGATGCTGTGCTCCGTCTGCTTCTTTTGGAAGTTACTGCCAAATACCGGTCCTCATTCGGCGTTGTAACTCGGGGGTGACCTGTACTCTAACGTCTACTGACATTTCCGTTATCTTGGAATCGTTGCCAAAGCCTAGAGATGACACTTTGGGCAATTCCAAGTTCCTCGGAATACTTCCATCTGAGTACGCCCACATTCCAGGCGGCCGAGAATTCTACCATGTAAAAAATCATCGACATGCGTCCTCTGTGTCATAACTATTCACTTATGGCAATGAGCGCCTTACAGAACTCTTGTGAACAATTTCACTTCTTTGCCACCATTCCTTATATACCCCCCTCTTACACTCTCGTCATTGTGACGTACTATCGGCATCATCTGGTGGCTTACTGAAATTTGCATATCATTCTTGCAGATGTGTGGGATAATTCTACAGGTGAAATTTTTACTTTAGATTTCGATTTCCGTGTCATTCTGAATTATCCTTAATTTATGGACATGAGTGTAATCAAATAAAATCGCAAAAAATTGAAATTGCATGTGAGACTATTAGAAATATAAATGGATAAAAATTTCAGAAAAGATGTAAAGGGAAAAAATTGTATCAGAAACAAAATTTGCATGAAATCAAATTGGCGTTGAATTGCAAAATAAAATAAAATAAATAGCATTACAAAAGTTGCTCAAAATGCGAATTCTAAATTATACAAAATAATATAATAAAAATTGAGTGAAATATTAGGATAAATAACTTGCAAAATAATGTAATAAAATTACGAAAAATAACGGAATAAAAGATGCCTAAAATACAGAGTAAAGTTTCATGACTTCATGGAATAAAATTGCAAAACAACTAAAATCGAGCGAAATGATAGAATGAAATTACATAAATACAAATTGATCAAGCATCATGTGATTCCGTCTTGATCAGACACGACTTAGAAGCTACAACGTCGAATAATTGACAGAAATCATCAACCAAGTTGTTTTTCATCAATTTTATGCGAAGCATTCGACAAACCATTTGATTTTCTCCTTGAAAAGCATTGGACTATTGAATTATAGAATTTATACAAGTGTTGGATTATAGACTACTCAACCATTTGTCTGTGAATAATCGTTCATAGTAGCCTGGTGATAAGCTTTCAAGTCATTCCCATAAATTTACATGCCACTGATTATTAAAATTATTATTACTTATTCAACTGGCAGAAAGATATATTTTAGATTTCCAATTCTATTTTAGATTATCTCCTCAAACAGCTCATTATCGCTTTTCTCAAAGGAGTTCTATGAATGCTAAATCCAAGAATTTCTCGCTTCTCAATTGAACGATTCATTCAATGCCAGTGACCACATCGAAGGATATTGACATTTCTTGTATGGAAGAAACGGGCATTAGTATCATGAGCACGGATTTATAATCCCTCCAATAACGTTGCACAAATTGACGTAACGATCTTCTTATTTGTGGTTTTTGCTCGAGGATAAATTTATTATTGATAATTCGCGGCCTGACTCTGCCCTTTGGGAAAGTGATAACCGAGATTCGGGAGATGAGATTTTATACTGTTTGGATGGAAGTATATATACTGTCGAATCCCGTTTTAACGATTCCACAGTTGTATCGAGAATCTCGTTTTAACGAACACTTTTCTAATTCCCTAGATAAGTTTACATAGGAACAATCCAAACACCTGGAATTCCTTTTATAACGAAGGGATTTCTCCGGTCTCCTGGAGTTCGTTATAATGGGATTCCACTGTATGTGTGTGTGTGTGGGGAGCTGCCTCATGTTACATATTTCGTCTAATGCTGGGAAATTTAAAAAGCTGAGAACTTATGACTTAATGAAGGTAGCTGTTGGAGGTTGCCCAGAATGCTATTAATTAACCGTAGATGTGCACCTCGTAAACATTCCTCTGGGGAAATTCTGCAAGCCGCATACAAGCCAGAACGTGCGGTTCGTGAGCATATGCGTAGCCCTAACGTTAGCTATGTTGTCAAAGATCTGTTTGTGTTTTGTTGGTGCTGCCGTCTGTCTTCTACATTTTGAAGGGTAAATGAAAGATTCCTGAATTTTCTTGGTATGTAAGTATCATGTTGGAGGTCTGTCTGCTGTCTGTGGAGAGAGTTTTTTTTAATGTTAGACCCCGGCTCGCTTCGTGTCGGCTACCGCATGGGTTACCTCCATCTGCTAGCTCATAACTTCCCATCATTGTGAAGACAGAATGACAATTTTCTTCAGATACGACCATAACAACAAAGCAACGAAGCAAAAAAAAAAAGTTCATAAGAACAAGAAGAGAATGATTTCAACAGAGTTACGAACAATTAAGTTCAAATACTGTGTGTTTGAATTGAAATTCCAGGATATTAATGATATCGGTGATTGATAGATGGCGCAACAAACACAAAAAAACAATAATTAAGTACGAGAAATTTCTATACAGATAATCTTAATTAATCATCTTAATGGCTCCCTCAACACCTCAAGTTATGGTAATTCAACGAATCTAGTGCGAATTAATTTATCATTTAGGTCTGGAATTGACAAAATTTTTGTTTCTATTACACAAGGTGATTTAAGCACATTTTGTAATTTTGAGCTTCAATACATTTCTGGAGGCACCCCAGTTCCCACGGTATTGTTTTTCACCACAGGTCAATCTGAAAATGAAAGACATACTACCTTATGCACATGTACATCCTGGTGGAAAAGAGGTTGTTGGAATGATTCAAACACAGAAGCAGCACAAACTAATATAATAAAGATAATTGTTTCAAACCTGCTTTAACCCTTTAAATGCTACCCTCGATTATGCAAGATCACTATTATTTCAGTATAATGGAGTGAAGCTCACAGCAAAAAACTGATAGCCTAGAATATCGATGTAGAAAGGGCAAATGATGTACCAGATAAAATTATTGAGTGTAAAAATATTTTTTCTTCTTTCCTTCTAACTGCAGGATTGCCACTTGGCCCTAAAAATGCCAGGAAGTAGGCTGATCTCAAACTTGACCGATAAAGTGTATGGCTATTAAATAATGATCGAAATAATCAAAAATTGTATATGTTACGGTTAATGTGATAAATTCTGTTATTATGCATAGTCGCTAGTCATTAAGCATTATTACCGACCATTTTGGTAACTTTCATAATTTTTTGTGCATTTATCAGAAATTTATCGGTGATTATATATATATGTATACATGTGTGTGCAATCCACAGTTCATATTGGTAAACATAACATAATATAATCGTCAATTAATTATCGAAATTCCCCTCCTCCTAACCAGATATTGAGATATGGCCCGCTGCTCTGTCTCAATAAAGATATATAAGCAGGTGATCGAAGATGACCTGGGACATGCTGTGAAATGTGTGAATATGTGTTGAACGTAACGTGAAGTTTGTTTCTGTGTAATGTTTGTTTCACTGTTGCCATCTGCCATCGGTTTTTTAATTATGGGTGAAGTGTAATTGAAATTCACCCGGACATTTCGCTCAAAGTTAGGAGGATGGATTCCATCGGTGATGAATGTTTATAAATGTTGATTAATTTGTAGAATGCTAACATTGCAATGCTGATAATAATTTATACTATTTTTATTTTTTTTTTATATGCCTATATAATATTTATTTTTCTTTCATTTTAATTTTCAGGGCAAAATAAGGATAGCACGCCCATTACGTACGAAACATATTCGCGTGGTAAGTAATCGAATTTAAGTGATATTTTTTCATGATTTCTTTCATACTTATTGAACATAACAACTTCATCGAGAATTTTGCATAATCACCAGTGAAAGTGGTAAATATAGGAAAATTAATCAAACCGTGGCAAGACTGTCGATAATTCCTCATAATTGCCTGTTGTTTTGCATAATTACAGATTTATCACATTGCGTATACAGAGCTTACATTACATTTTGTAGAACATTTCGCCATTTAGAACTAGTAAATGTATTGATTCATCAAATCGTTGAATAGCATGAGTTAATTAAAATGCAGTCGATGAAACACGATAGAAATATTTTATTTAAGAAATGAATACATTAAAAAGAAACTAATTATATATATACATTAGTTCTACAAAAAGTATCATTCATATTTATTGAATTAAAATTCGACGGAGAATACAAAATTGAAAAAGAAAAATTAATTTCCTTTCTTGAATCACCAGGAAATCCCCAATAAAGTAATTAAAACCAAAAATCATTAATTATAGAGATCAAATAAAAATAAATAATTGAATTCGAATTCTCTTCGTATGACTCTCAAGTTATAATTTCTTGAAAAGAAACATATACAGTACAGATATAAAACTTTTGTAACGAATCACTCTTTTTGTTAGGAAATTCACTAAGTTAGTTTTAAAAATTATATTTATAAATATTCTAGTATTAAAGAATATTTAGTACGCGAAATAAGACAGAAAATTAAAAATCAATATTTGAATTTTATGCAATTAAAAAATATGGTGGATATCTTATTTAAAGGTGGAGGACGCGAAAACGGGAATAAAAAGAGATTGCGTTTTTTGAATTCAGAAAGAAAATTTTGAAATGAAAGTAATTGAGTAGCATGAGTATTGCTTAAGGGGGTAAGAATTTATTTTATATTTATACTGCGATAAAATGTAATGAAAATATGCACGTAGAGGAAAATTACACAAAGAATTCTTTTTTTCGTCCGGACTTGAAAAAAAACTAGATTTTTTTGTGAAATTTTTAAAAATTATATTTGTGCTGTTTAAAAGGAATTAACTTATATTTCTTTGGTGGTAAATGATGCAATCATTTATTTCACAATGATTTGGGTAAAATTATTTCGAAGTTCGTTATGCGTTTTCAATTTCTGCGTATTTTTTACAATAAATTTTTCACTATTGATTAGAGTAGTTAATATCAGTTTTATGTTTGAGTAAAAGTTATTTATTAAGGACTAGCCATAATACCCGGCAACGTTTTTCCAATTATTGGGAGGATTGAAAAATAGACAAACTATTGTAAAGAAATAAACTATTATACAACTATATACTAACATCATTAAAGAAAAGGCAAACCAATTGTAAGGGCATGTGCATGTCTGAAACGCATTGCTAGGAAACCACAGTAACCAAAGAAAACATTTCGAAAGTGATTGTTGAGGCCTAAAAACCATTGTTGTCCAATGGTTTTTTTGTCCATTTTGGGCATTTTCTCAGTTCTGACGAACTTTTAAAGTAGCCTATAGTTCAATTCCGGTCCTGTTTGGTATTGGGAACGATCTGTCTAAAATTGTAGATTTGTATATGGAACAAACATACATACTTTCACACTTATATATAAGATGTATTACAAATTATTCTTCTCTGGACAAAAATGAAATTTGATAGAGCGTCCAACCAAATAGAAAATATCAAACCGAAAAGAAATATAATGGATGCATGTCGACCATTTGGCGTTGACTATTGCCCATAGCTGGTCGTTCGAAAAACATGTTATGGAACAGTATTCATCAACCACCCGGTATCTCTTGATGACATTATGCGGCATTGGTCAAACACGAGTCATTGAGCAGTGTTTCTAAACCTTGTTGCATCTGGCTCCCTTTGAATCATCATTTTCTTCTCGTAGTCCCCTTTCTTATGTAGGGCTCCTAACGAACCCTTATTCAAGAGCATAATTGGATTTATTTGTTTGCCCACCACAGAACTTTCTGTTCTAGTCTAATTTGCTTGCCTACGTATTACCCGAACCCTCAGCCTTGAGCTATAGCCCTGTTGGACCATCTTTACGGAACTACGCTGTAGAAAAGTGAGAGATCCTTGACTATCATTGGATAGAATTTTTTCAGTAAATTTTAAGCCAACTAAAATTGTATAAAAGACATCGACTTTTGGATTCCTGCGCTTCAATGAGCTTCCCTCTTGGTAGAGGCAATCCTCTTGGAGTGGGACCATCCTGGGCCCCCCTAGTTCACTGGAAGTAACAACTTGCATATTTACATGTTTCCGGAAACCATATTACCATATATCATCCTCGCATGTCATGCCAAACGCACGAATGTGCAAATTTTGCCAATTTTTTCGATCAGCTGATTGGATACCATATTTTGCTATGTAAATTTTGCCTGGAACGCGAATGTTTATGTCTAATAAAACACATGTTACAAAACGGTATAGGAAAGTAGTACCCATACATGGGTAGAGTAAACATTCAAACTCGTTTTCCTTGTTCTTTTTTTCCCCTAAGGACATTTCACATCCGTTCTTCTGGCATAAGGAGGAACGATATTTCATCGTGTAAGCCTCTTATGGATATGAGGCTCTTGGACCAATCCGAGATCCTGGGCCAATTCGTTGGAATAAGCTTGGTTCTATGTGAACTTTTGCTGGATTCAGGCACTATATATAGTAGATATTAGTACTTCTTCCTACCATATTTTTTCTTAGAAGCTTGATTTCTTCACATGGGAATATATTTCTTCACAACTATTCGGTTAGCCTTCTTAACTAATGTTTGAAAATTTAAAAAAGAAGTTTCAAAGTCATGTATAATGTATTGGCATAGTATAGAAAATATCTAAATGCGCATTTTGTTTGTAATTTATCAGTGTTTGAATGCCTTTGATAATATTATTTCTAGAGCATAGAGCTTTTGAAGCTCTTTGACTATATTAAAAGGTGCAGACCCCTTAATTCACAACATATGACACTGTTACTAATATTCCACTTTTCCGTCCTGGATTGGAGTATGCCGTCAGGTTTTCGAGACCATAATTACAGAGGAACAAAGACTTCGTTTGGGGGGGGGGGTTCGCAGAGAAAGGTCACCTTGCCGAAGAGATACTTGATTTTCTGAACATTTTTGTATTGGAAGAGCGCAGATGTCGGAAGTGGGGGAGGCATATGATTGAAGTGTTTGAAGTTTTCCAACGGGGTGGATAGGATGGACCATGAGTTATTTATACATCGTCAATCAACTGCTTCGACAAGAGGGCACCAGTATCGATTGGTGAGGGACAATTTTAGGTTGTGGTGTCGCAGGGAGTTTATTGTTTATAGGGTTGTGAATAAATGGGATAAGCTTACCTCCGGGAATCGTCAATTCAAAAACAATTGACATGGTTAAAAAGAAATGTAAGATGTGAACATAGTGGGAAAAATCTATCCATACTTAGATGATAAAACCATAATCTATTTTTTTTCTATGGGCACTATATTTACATTTTATCACAATTATTGGATTTTTATTGCTCTTAATGGGATGCTGTATTTTCAATGTCGTTTATATATATATATTCGAGATCCATACTTTTTTACAAGCTTTTTTTTCAGCCACCTCACTGGGCATTTTGAGTGTTGCGGTCTTTGTATTTGCATTTGCATTTAGAACGATAAGAATTTTTTTATGTGGAAATAGTCGCAATACATAGGATACAACTAGTTATAGGGGAAGTAATAATAATAAATGTAGTTGGAATTATTAAAAAAAAAGTTTTTGGAGTTCAATGTTTCACTGATGCAAGACGTTTTATAAATAAGCTCCTCAATTACATGGTGGCTAAATTTTATCAAAGGTCCGCACTAACGTCATCTGTTATATTGAACATCTTTTATAGAATTTTTTCTCCAACTGTCACAATGCTTATGTCAAAAAAATACTGCAACTTTGTCAGAGTAATATAATATGAACGTAGAGTAACATATACTGAAAGTAAAATCTAAATTATGTTTTCATTGAAACAAATCCGTAAATGTAAATATAAAGTTATTTTTATAAATAATGAGATTTTTTTTATTAGCGATTAGAAAATTGTATTAAAAACTAATGAGATTCTGATGAGTAAAGACTTATCAAGAAAGCTTAGGAATCGATTCAAAAATTGCTTCGAAAGGAATTTTTTTTCCCTCTCCGTTTTTTGAAAACAATGTGCGGAAAACACTTTTGTCCGTTTTTTTCCCTTTCAAATCACCTGGCAACTGAATTCAGTTATACACGTATGTAAGATGAGAAGTCTTTTCCATAAAAGTGTTGAATTTTTTCTCCTCTTCTCTGTGCCATTGAAGGCTATTCTTAGAAGGTCAAACAGGGCATAATAGAGGGAAAAAAGATGTATGTTAAAAAAAATGAAGACAAGGTACGTGCATTTTTCGATCACGTATCTGCTGAAAAATGCTGGAAAATGATTTACTGCACGAGAGAAGTTTCTTTTCATCTTTCTGTTGTTTCTTCAAAAAATTGTCTTTTCAGTTATATATTTTTTTTTATCTGTGCATACAAGTGTTAACTTTAGGCAATCATTTGTTGTAATTATATCCGCCTGTCAGTTTTGTGTATTTATTGCCCGAATTGGTCTTCTTTTGAAGAGCAAAGGAAAGAAATGTATCTACATATGTGTAAATTACTATTATCTGTTTAAAAATTTATGTAAAAACTGAGGAATGCTACTATAAATGCGATTAATTGAAAATTTGTTAGATTTTTTTTAAGGATAATAGGTTTTGTAATTATCGTAAATGATGTCTAGAAACATACAAAATGAATATAGAAACGTCCTCTCCACTTATCAATACAAGATTCATTGAAAGACTGGTTATTTGTGGAGATGAAGATTACAAGGAAGAAAATTCATCACTGCCCCCCACGGGGACCCGAACCCCGGTCTCTCGCTTGCCGGACGAGTGCTCTACCATCTAAGCTATGGAAGCAGATGAGATATATATACGCTCCAAGGTTGAAATATTATATCTGCTTCCATAGCTTAGATGGTGGAGCACTCGTCCGGCAAGCGAGCGACCGGGGTTCGTGTCCCCGTGGGGGGCAGTGATGAATTTTCTTCCTTGTAATCTTCATCTCCACAAATAACCAGTCTTTCGATGAATCTTGTATATAAAATGAAGTTTGTTTAGTGCTCAACTGCCATTTTATGAATCTTTATAAAAATGTTCTCTTACCTGCGGTAGTAAAAAAAAAACCCTTCAGTTTCGCTTCATCTCATAGAAAATTCTTATTCGCTACCATACGAAGGTTTTTAACAACTGGCTGTTGCGAAGATATATTTCGGAAAGAGAGAAAATTCAACTGCTCCCTGCTGGGAATCGAACCCACGTCTTTTCACTTTCCGGGTGAACGCCCTAGACCACTAGACTACAGAAGCACAGATTCTCTCAATCTTTCCTTGGAGCTTGTGTACACTGTATAAGTATAAGGATTCCTTGTATAAGTCGCCATCTGGTGGCAACGTCAGCAGTTGTGAGCTTGACCTGAGTCTGGTCCGGCCGTCCATGTACGGTCCATTTCAGTGTACACGAGCTCCAAGGGAAGATTAAGAGATTCTGTGCTTCTGTAGTCTAGTGGTCTAGGGCGTTCACCCGGAAAGTGAAATAGGTTTTGTAATTATCGTAAATGATGTCTTGAAACATATAAAATGAAGTTTGTGTAGTGTTCAATTGCCATTTTATGAATCTTTGTAAAAATGTTCTCTTACCTGCGGTAGTAAAAAAAAAACCCTTCAGTTTTGCTTCATCTCATGAAAGTTTTTATTGCTCAGAAACCAGTTTTACAGGTGGATCACTTTCATGAGCTCTGTTGACTGTTAGATTTTTCCCACGTCAGGTGTCACTAATCATTCGTGCTTCGTGGACCCTTTGTGGGAATGAGATGAAAATGACAGTCCCCATGTGCCAATCAAATAACTCCACAAGCTCATAAATAGAATAAAATTCAGCATATCATGTAAAAATAATTACAAGGATGACGTCACTCTCCGCTACCATACGAAGGTTTTTAACAACTGGCTGTTGCGAAGATATATTTCGGAAAGAGAGAAAATTCAACTGCCCCTGCGGAGAATCGAACCCACGTCCTGTCACTTTCCGGGTGAACGCCCTAGACCACTAGACTACAGAAGCACAGAATCTCTCGATCATTCCTTGGAGCTCGTGTACACTGTATAAGTACAAGGATTCCTTGCATAAGTCATCATCTTGTGGCAACGTCAGCAGATGTGAGCTTGGCCTGAGTCTGGTCCGGCCGTCCATGCACGGTCCCTTTCAGTGTACACGAGCTCCAAGGAAAGATTGAGAGGTTCTGTGCTTCTGTAGGCTAGTGGTCTAGGGCGCTCACCCGGAAAGTGAAAGGACGTGGGTTCGATTTCCCGCAGGGGCAGTTGAATTTTCTCTCTTTCCGAAATATATCTTCGCAACAGCCAGTTGTTAAAAACCCTCGTAAAAGAAATTATTTAATTCATTTCTCATGGAGCCCTGAGATCTCTCCAAACCCTGATCTGCGTGAAGTGGAAAAAATAAATAAATGTCCAATATTTCATGAAGTTACGAAATAGTATAAGTAATTTTTTCAACTCGAAGAGTTTGAATCCTTTGTGTAGGCTTCTCCTTACCGTGGATTTTACTTCAGAGGGACCAGTTTCACAGGCAGAAAAATTTTGTTCTATCTCTACTACTGTTATATAAACATTTATTGATTCAGAAATGAAGAACGAGCCATACTCGTAGTTGATTTGATTTTCTCCATATAATGAGAGTGTAAAATAGAACAAATATATATATAGTCGAATTCCGTTTTAACGAATACCGTTATAGCGAAAATCTCGTTTTAACGAACATTTTCTAATCTCTCAGATAATTTTTCATATGGACATTTTTAAATAACCTGGAATTCCTGTATTTTTTAAATTTAATAACAGGGATTAAATTAACCTGATTTATATGGTCTCTTGAAGTTCGTTGTAAAGGGATTCGACTGTATATAGAATATTTTTATATTTTTACTATTGATAACGACATATTGACATTCGATTTACTTGAAATCACTTATAATAAAGTTATATGAAGACCATAAAAAAAAGAAGCTAAAATTGCATTAAAAGGTATCAAGCTATATCAGAGTATGAATTTCGCTTATATATAAAAGCAAATTTTATTCAATATTCAAAATAGAACCATTTGATTCTAATCGAATGAACGTGATTTTCTCGAAGCAAACAATGAAAAGTACATTATTCAATGTTACGGGAAAAACATCTGTATGTAAAAAAGTAGCAACTCGAAAATGTTCTAATATTTTATTTATTCTTTCTCCCATTCAATTACAGCATCACGAAAACAGACACACACACAAAAGAGATAAAAATAAACGAAATTCCACCGTCCTTCATACCGGTTAACAAGCACTTTATTTCATCGTAATGTTAACAAACATTTCTCTGAAATTATTAACTAGATATAGATAAAGAACAATATCCATGCATGAGGTAACAATGTTTTTTTTTTTATTATTGAACCAGGTTCTTTTTTGCCCTTTAAATAAAAGACACTTTAATCGAAGTTATTAAAAAAATAAGCAAAAGGTAGATGTGGAAGAAGCGAAGACGTTGCGTTTTCTTATTCCTAAAAATACATATATACGTGTGTGTGTGTATTCTCTTTCGCCATGTAATCCCAGAGGAAATTTTAATGATCCATTTATGGAAATCTAAACTCGCTCCCTGTTGCGAATGCAATGCGTTTGTTTCAGACAGCTCAAGGGAAGTACATCTAGATCTTCTTATGAATAAAACATTCTCAGCCTCACTGATCCGAGAGGCATCGCATCTCTCTTTCTGAGATGGCACACAGTGAAATGCCTCCAAAAAGCCTCGTTTTTCTTTTCTTTTTTTTTTATAAATTTTTCACTGTGTACCTCCACCTTTTACTATGAAAGAAATGGAAGGACTACGTGTGACATGAAAGCTTCGGTTAAAAAAAGAAAATAGAAATAAAGCAGCTGATCGTTGACTTTTAAATCCTCTTAATGTTATGTAGAAAGGTAAAGTGAACTGGCTCTTCAGTTGATACCTCACTTTTATTTTTCTGTATATTCTGACTTGGCATTGTATTCAATTTAAATGTATTACTCCGGCCATTTTTATACTTGCTCTGACTAGATTACGATCTTTCTGTCTCTGTGACACGGAGCTGTCCAGGATGTGACCTTTATGGATATATATATTTTTGTGGGGCAGAGTAGTCTACTGGAAGAGAGTAGAGATGTACCACTTAGAGTTTTGGTTTACTCGGAAGTTATTCAATGGTCGAGTTCTAAGCATACTTCAGAATCTATAGAATTCTGTTAGTTTAAGAGCTGCAGGAGGGTTCTTTCCGAGAATTCAAGTTCTACAGTGATAGAGTTTTGACTCAAATATATGAAATTCATACACAAAAAATGACTTCTATGACATAGATTTGTACATAAATATACCGTACGTAGGATATCTATAAATAATCCATTCTATAATTTTATTTATACGTTTATATTTTACTACATACTTGTTCAGGATGTTATACGAACACCCATTAATTCATAAATGGCTTAAAAATTTGTAAAAATTTAAGAATCGTTATTTTTTGTGAATGCGATTTGCTAAAAAGTTCTCATAAAAGGATGTTTTGGCACAGACAAAATATTTAATCCAAATTTTTGTCGATAGGGTGTATAACTTAAAAGTTATTTCTGTACTAATGTTGTTACTCAAATCACAGGAAATATCCGAATCAGAATCTGATAAAATGCAGGGTGTACAATCAAGAGCTCATAACTGAATTTCCATGTTAATGGCGCTGGCATGAGGTTTTATTGTGATGTTGACATTGGAAAAATGAATCACTGTTGGTGAAGTTGTATTACCTCAGCCACGAATCACCAGTCGAAACATTACGAACGTTCCGGACACAGAAGGAATTAATGAAAAGTTCTGTGACGTAATTCTATCGTTTACTTTCATGCAGCTCCGTCTATTGACAGAAATATGAACTGAATAAAATTGTTTTCCTGTACCGAAAGAAGTCCTTTCGTGAAAATGTTTTTCCTCAACAGCTTTACAATTTACCAACTTTTTCAATTTTTATTAATTTTAAACTGTTTACGAACTTGCTAGTGTATCTAGTTTGTTTCTTAGTGGCCATGTTCGGAATTTCTGAAAGAGTTTAGAGCTGAAAGAGGGTATTTCGTGCGTACTTTAACCTTTCGTGGTTCAGATTTTCAGCACTTCGTTGGTACAGTTCGTACTTAATAGCATCTCCCTTGTCATGAGTAAGGCCCCTGAATTTACGTGTTTTTACGTGAGAGAGAGAGAGGTTGCTATAACAAAGAGGTTTTCCCGATGCGGTAGGATAATATTCAAAGTTTTCGAATCATGGTGATGACGGAAACCTTCATTCGTTTGACAGCGGATTCATATACGGTTGATAATATGTTTATCTAAACAGATTTTGCCACTAGACGGCATCTTATCTGAAGATTCATCTAAATTCATCTTCGCATCAGCCAGTTATTAAAAGCTTCTTATACATAGAGGAGAGTGACATTATCTTCGAATGATTCACCATTTGGTGACAATATAACAGTGTATGTGAGCTGTTGTCTGAGTTAGGTCTGACTGTCCATGGTTCCATTCCCTGCCTCTCCTGAGACAAGAAAAAAAAATAATTCGACGTTTATAAGAGCAATTTTCGCTGAGATGGACGAGGGTCAGTTGCACTGCTTGCAAAACCTGTCAATCAAATTCGAAGGTCAATTGAATTGCACTGACTCCTTTCTTATCAGAATAGTTAGTTGCGCGGGAGGGAGATACAGCAAGTGTCTGGCATAGTTGTTACATCAGTTACTGCTGCTACAATGACAGGTTATCCAGCTTTAAGTGAGTTTGAACGTGGTGTTATAGTCGGCGCACGAGAGATGGGACATAGCATCTCCGAGGTAGCGATGAAATTTGGATTTTCACGTACGACCATTTCACGAGTGTACCGTGAATATCGGTAATCCGGTAAAAAATTAAATCTACGACATCGCTGCGGCCGGAAAAAGATCATGCAAGAACGGGACTGACGAGAACCATTACACGTGACAGACGTGCAACCCTTCCGCAAATTACTGTCGATTTCAGTGCTGGGCCATCAACAAGTGTCAGCGTGCGAACCATTCAACGAAACATCATCGATATGGGGTTTCGGAGCCGAAGGCCCACTCGTGTACACTTGATGAATGCACGACACAAAGCTTTGCGCCTCGCCTGGGCCCGACAACACCGACATTGGACTGTTGAGGACTGGAAACACGTTGCCTGGTCTGACGAGTCTCGGTTCCAATTGCTTCGAGCTGATGGACGTGTACGGGTATGGAGACAACCTCATGAATCCATGGACCCTACATGTCAACAGGGGACTGTTCAAGCTGGTGGAGGCTCTGTGATGGTATGGGGCGTGTGCAGTTGGCGTGATATGGGACCCCTGATACGTCTAGATACGACTCTGACAGGTGACAGGTACGTAAGCATCCTGCCTAATCACCTGCACCCATTCATGTTCATTGTGCATTCCTACGGACTTGGACAATTTCAGCAGGACAATGCGGCACCCCCCACACGTCCAGAATTACTACAAAGTGGCTCCAGGAACACTCTTCTGACTTTAGACACTTCCGCTGGCCACCTAAATCCCCAGACATGAACATTATTGAACATATCTGGGATGCCTTGCAACGTGCTGTTCAGAACAGATCTCCACCCCCTCTTACTCCTACGGATTTATGAACAGTCCTGCAGGATTCATGGTGTCAATTACCTCCAGCACTACTTCAGACATTAGTCGAGTCCATGTCACGTCGTGTTGCGGCACTTATGCTGTCTCGCGGGGGCCCTACACGATATTAGGCAGGTATACCAGCTTTTTTGGCTCTTCAGTGTATTATTACTTATATAATTACATATTATTAGTTATCATTTTGAAGTGTCCTGTGTGTTAGGCTTTACCTTTGCTTGAAAAATGTAATTTATGTGCAGTGAAAAAGCACGTAAATTAGTAGTGTGCGAAAATAAAAAATGTTATATAAGGCATGATCAAGAGATGGCTGCAGGTGGAGATGCGTCAAACGCAACTGAATGTGAAGATGTATTTGGAGAAAAATTCAACTGCAATTTTCAGTTGGATTTACTCTATATTCAGTCTAAGAAGAATTCCAGTAAGCAAATCATTTCTAACAGTGCGAAACGAAATCTCGGTGATTTATGAAATGCAATACAAATAAAAAGAAATGGGAATTTATTAACACCATTGTGAAAAACCAAAATAAAGCTATTGTGTTGGCAGATTCTGCTGATACTCAAGAACTTGCAAATAAATTCAACACCCACTTTGATTATATAAGCCACAGTACGTCTTTATTTGGTAACAATGGTGATTTTAAAAAAATACTTTGCGCCTACCATAAATTCCTTTGCCCTTTTTGATGTAGTCGATCTTGAGGTAAATAATACCTTAAATTCTTTTTCTATAACTAATTCGTATGATTACGATAGAATTAATATATACTTGATTAAAGAGTTTGCTGCAAATAATGTCGCATTTATCACAAAGATCATAAATACCTCATTTCAAGTTGCTGTATTTCCTGAGTCACTGAAACGAGCCACTGTTACTCCTGTTTTTAAAGCTGGCGATAAAAATTCTCTGCTGAATTATACGCCTATCTCAATTGTACCGGTTTTTTCTAAACTTATTGGAAAAAATTCTTTCAATCAGAATATATATTTTTTTGTATATTCTGAATTGTTTTGCTAAAATCTAATTTGGTTTTATGAACGAACGAGGTGCTGAAAATGCCCTTTTTGACCTATTCGAAATTCATTTATAATGAAATTGACATGAAAAAATTTACTGTTGCAATATTTTTAGATATTTCAAAGGCTTTTGACAATGTGGACCATTATATTCTCATTCAAAATCTCAATTCAGCTGGTATTCGTGGTCATATTTTAAATTGTTTCACTTCATATTTATATAATAGAATTGGAAGTATATAATAGTATGTTGGAAATGAATAAATTTGATTTGATTTGATTTTAGTGAATGAAATTAGCGGTTAGCTCTCAGGTTATGCAGAAAAAATAAACGTGAAAGACGTACAATACATGAAAAAAATATAAGTGGACTCAAGCTTTAGTGCATTTCATTTCATCATTCCAATATATATGCATTTACAGAAGCTATCAAACAATTCTACGTTGATTTTTATGCATTAAAAAACAGTTATCACACACATATCACGAAGAAGATAACAAACGAGAAATTTGAAAAAAAGGATGGAAAACATGAAAAAAATGAAACAGAATTATCAGATCAGAGAACTCACGAGATACCAATACTGAAACGAAAATCTATTGAAAGTTATTTCATACTGTGGATACAATAACAACCCAAAGGAAATTGAATATCCAATAAACAAGAGGAGGGAATGTCATCCGACATAAGACAAGGGAATTTGAACCCACAAAATTTGTTGAATATGCCAGTGACTATACCCCCCTGCATGACATATCTGGCTTTTAAACGTTATTGGGATACTTTTTCTGTAAAAATATGCCCCGAGGAACAACGACTCATGAGTAAAATGTGGCAAGGGGAAATTATGCAATCATCCTGTATATGCGTATAACGATCAGTATCATTTTAAAAACCCCATTTTTTTTCCTGAACAAGAGAAAAAAAAAATCAACGCTGAGCATGAAGAAATCTATTTTGTATTCAAATCTTTCAAAGGAGGTTTTTTTCTTTGTCTTTTCTTCTATTTTGATTAGCGTGCCACGCAACAGGCAGCGCGAAAATAACTAAATTTTAGCCTCTTAATATATATATTTTTTATTGGTACTCTTTATGCTATGGAACGTGCCAAGTATTCAAGTACAGAGACTTTGTGTTGTAAATTAAATGTGCTCTGTGCCCTAGAGATAAGTTCTTGTAATCGGATTACACTTTATTTTTTTTTAACATACTTGTCGACTTCGTGCTGCTGCTGCTGTACATTCACTTGCTAAAGCCCCGTTGCTTCCTGTTCTTAAGAGGAAACAATAAGGAGGAAATCCCTTTTATTTCTTTCGTTTTCCGTTTCCCTTGTTCTTTTCTTGCGCTGTTCTTTTTTAGAGCGGGCCCTTTTCGTTAATTCTTCGATTATTTTAAGAGAAGAGAGCCGAGAATTCTACAATGATCGCGTCTCCGTTCTATTCTATTCTACAACGATAGATCTCTTGTCTTCGTTAGAAAGTCAACTGGAAATAAATAAATGAAGAAACTAACAGAAAAAAATAAATAAAAATAGGCCTACTTAAACCAACTACTTACAGCAATGACTCGTTTATTTATTTATTTTTATTTTGTATGTTTCCTGCTTAGCAATTGTTGTTTCTATCAAGTGTCTGTTCTGTTGAAGTTTCAAGCGGGTACTCTGTTAACTGCGGGGTATTTGCGTGTTGGGCTCGTCGAAGTCTCTAATTAGCTCTTAGAATCAACAACGTAATACTTTAGAATACTGTCCCGATTTTCTGCAGTTGGAAAAAAAAATGTTTTTAAAAATGTTTGTAATTTTTTTTTTTCTGGGGAAAATGAAGCGGTGATTTATTTTGTTTTTACAAGAATTTTTGTTTCTAGGACTGATTGAAAAACTGAAGTAACTTATGTTGTCTGTTTTGTTGTGTTTTAAATGACCATAAGAGATATTTGAAAATTCTGCTATAATTGCTCTTGGATTACAAGGAATCTTGTTTTTAGACCATGAAAAACTGTAGTTAATTTTTCGTTGCGTTTTAATGGCAATAAAATGTTTATAACTTCTGTCATGATTACATGAAAGCGTTGACAGCTCTATGCAATTAATTGTGAAACGCATTTGCACAACTCAACAGAGATGGGAAACAATCAAAAACAACATTCGGATCGCAACTACAGAGATGGGAAAACCACCACGAACGTATCAATAACATAAATACAATATAGTACTGAAAATATAAAAGAAAAGTAAAATATATAACAGCAATAATAATTCATCAAATACACACACACACATCATCATCACTCAAAGTGGTCATACAAAGTTGGATTGCAAAATCCTTACAGGTCACAAAAAGCGTGTTTATTTTTTTTTCCATTGTTTCAATTTATTGTTTTTTGCTATATTGTACCGTTTTGTATTTTGACGTTTACTGTGTTTTTGTACCTTTGTCTGATTGTGTGTGTGCATTTGAAATAAAAGTATTTTAGGATGACCCGTCTCTATTATATTCTATTCTACAACGATAGATATCTTGTCTTCGTTGTAAAGTCAACTGGAATTAAAGAAATGAAGAACTTAACACACACACAAAATAGGTCTAATAATAACAATAGGTCAACTAATAATAGTAATAGTCCTACTTATAATTATTATTTTTTTAATTTCAGCAATGACTGGTTTACTTAATTATTTTTATTTTGTTTCTTGCTTAGCAATTGTTCAAGTGGAAGTGTAGATCGACTTTGCGCAAGAACATTAAGAAGTCACCAAAGAATTTTGTATTTATCGTGTATTTGCCTTATTGCGGTGAGTCCGTAATAATTTTTCAAGTGTCTATCAAATTCCGTCAAGCGCCTGTTCTGTTAAGGTTTCAAACGGGTACCTTGTTAACCGCGGGATATTTGCGTGTTGGACTCGCTGAAGTCTTCAATTGCTACTTAAAATCAACAATGTATTACTGTAGGATATGTATTACTGTATTACTGTTCGGATTTTAGTTGTTAAAAAAAAGTTTGAAAGAAATTGGTGAATTTTTTTTAGGGAAAAATGAAACGTTGATTTATTTTATTTCCACAAGAAGTTTTGCTTCTAGGACTTATTGAAATATCTGAAAATATCTGAAGTAATTTATATTTTTTCGTTGCGTTTCAATAGCAATGAAAAAAATATAAGGTTTATCATAATTTTTCTTAGATGTGCCATATTTATTTTTGACAAAACGAAGATTATTGATTAGAAAAAATTGATCATACATTATTATGCAAAATAATCGGGAGCTATATAATTAGTTATTAAATTAGACATAAATCCATGCTTTTAATTATAAAATGTGGTTCCAATAGAGTTATGTTCTTTCGATAATTTTGGGATAACAATATTACACAGCCTACACAGTCAACGCATTTCTATACTTAGAATGGTTCCTTTAATTGCCAGTTCAGCTCGTGATATAATCGTGAAGAACGAGAAATAATCAAAATGTTATTCAGAATCCGATTTGGACAGATATACTGTATATAGTTATATAGCTGATGAAATTTTTATGACTGGATGTATCGCGTTTAAGATCTAGTGGTCTATTTAAGGGATATAAATTCAAAAACTACAATGAATAACTTATTCCCAAAATTCCTCATTCGTGGCATGCTTGAAATTCGCACATCTCATATAGAATACTTATTCATCCTTACAACCACAGGTGATCAATTTGTGACTGGTTTTGCTCAACGTGGGCGTATTCATCGCTTTCAAGAAGGCAGACACGTTGTTTTCAGGCATGCCATATCAAACTCTGAGAACAGAAAACTTCAAGATTATCCGTGACAATTAAATTAATGTTGCACATAAAGAATTGGTTGCAGTCAATTGTGTTGTTTTAATGCAGTGGTTCTAAACTTTTGAGGACTAAACCAACTTTTGCATTATGGAGCCGTGATGCATACTTTGAGAAACACAGTTTTATATAATGTGATAGTATTCTCATTCGATACTTTCTGAATCGGCCGCTATATAATCTAGACACACCACTTAGAAAAAAAAAATGTTGCGTTTAGTAAGACCGGTATTGATTACAGTCGCTCGGATGTAACCGATACGCTTATAGGTTGCACATTTGTCAAGTTTCATGGAAGAACTTTTATCAATCTTTTAAAATGTAATCTCAGCTTCAGGTAGAATAATTGTTTAAAGGTTGTGCATCATCAGTTTTTGAACCCATGGACCCATATACATGGGATATGCAGTGGATACCGGCTATAAAGTTTTTCAAAAAATAACCATGGAAAATGTTGTAAGCGGCCAGAAATGGGAAATTTAGATGCATATTAGTAAGATTTGGGAGACCACGAAAAAAAGGTGTGCAATGCGAGAAAACGTTATATAAGCCAACTTGGGAATATTAAATGTATTAGCCGTGGAATATTATAAGTAAATAAACAGGCTATATCTTTATTTGTTCTATCTATAGTTATACCTTATTCGTTCTATCTATCTATATCTATATATATATATATACGAGAAACCAATAAAAGAAAAAAAAATTGAATTTTATTTTTTTTATAAATTTTATAACTGAAAAAAATGAGTGGCAACAGGAATCGAATTAACGATACACAGAAACGACATTTCTTGGCGTATGCGAAGAACATATTTAGATGATATGAGTAATAATTATATAACTACATCACAATATATCAAACAAATAGTTTAAATTCTCTTGCAATAATAACCACGGTTTTAAATTTACAAGAACAGTTGTACATGCACAGACACTATTTTTTTGTTTTAAGATTAGAAAATAAGTAGACGTTACTGTATTTTTCTGATACTGTACATGGATTTAATCGATAATATAGGTCTGAGAAAAAAAACAACTTAAATTTCTCGAAATTTCTTTTCATGTACCATGTCCTGCATGTTTGTTTCGTACTAATGTTCTCTTTCGGGAGTAGTAGTAGACTGCCTCTCTTGATATTTAATTTTGTTCAAATCGAGCTCCAGCAAATATTTTTCCGCAAAACAAGAAAAAAAAATATATCAAGAAAAAACGGAAAGGAAAACACGAGAGTTCGGATAAATAAACAAAAAGGAAAAAAATAATTCAAAATGAAATGTTCCTTTTTTTCTAGGAAAAACAAGATTTTACTTCATATATAAAATCGAATTTATTTATTTTTTACTTTAAACTCCCTGACACGCCTTCTAATGGAAGAATTTAGAGACATCCAAGATTTATTTCAAGTATACTGGGAGAAATTGCACTGGAGATGCATCTTCCCCATATATCACGACGCAATTTGAGACTGTAATATATCGTTGAGTAATTGAGTTTTTATATATTGTATTGGAATATTTCTAGTTGCTGAAACATGGGAGACATAAAACAGAATGATAGATACCGAGTCATCCCGAAAGTACTGGGAACTTTTCATGAGCACATGCTTCAGCCGCTGCTCTCTTTTTAGTTGTACGTTAGGCATACTTTACGTCAGACACAAATAGGTTGAAATATACATTTTAAGTTTTTTTTCTACTGAGACGTCCAGTACGATTTCCCTTGCAATTGATGAGTTTGATCTTATATATATATTTTGCGTTCAATTTGGATAACATGAACATTTTTAGGAACTTGATGCAATCACAGTAGGATTGCTTTCTATGATCCCGCAATGTGTTAGTCTGGCCCGTTCAGTATCTGACGTTTAAAGGCTGGCTCCTATCGTGTAGGGAAGAACCTACGTTATAGCATGTTTAGTGCCTGACTTTTATATGAGTGGGCCCTGGGAAGAATAGAAATCACGAAGCCCCCCCCCAGGGACTGAGATAAATGTGAGTTTTTTTAGTGAGAATGTTAGTGAGTTTTTAAATTTTGGAGCTCCGAAAATCACGAGGCCATGGGCAAATACCTCACTTGCCTATGTAGAAATCGAGTCCTACGTGTGTCTAGGCACTGTGTGCAGTTTGTATCATTTATTTATTTATTGCGTTTTAGTAATCCGACATAGCCTTGGTCTAATATTCGTCGCATTAGTGAGTGTCTACTGAATTGCGGTCGACGCTCGTTATAACGACATTGTGTTATTGCGACCGTTCCCTCATTAAAACTGGTGTAAATGATAAGTCACCTATTTTGTCCCTATTCATCCCATGCTATTTTTTATCCAACACATTGGCATTCAAAGACCATTCAATCTAATCAGGGCCGTCTTAAGAGCATCATGGGCCCCCCGGGCAAAGTGGTTTTTGTGAGGCCCTATCTGGTAAATTCTAGTAAATTTTAATCAGATCTTATTTTTATGAGGCCCCTCCACTCTCGAGGCCCAGGTCGTGTCCGAATGGGCCCATGCGTTAAGACGGCACCGAATCTAATTTCTGAACTAAACTCTCTATATATATGACCGTTCCTTTTTTCCATTTCTTTTAAGGAAACGAATGAAATCTGTCCTTAAGTGCGATATATACAGGTTCGTAAGGAAAGTCGCTAAGCAACATTTTACTGGCAAACCGTTGATCCCAGAGGCATACTTCCAATTAGAAAAAGTATCCAAATAACATGTAGACCTCAGATGCCTCTATCATATCGTAAGGGGGTTGTATAGTTATTGAAACGTAAAAATTTACTTCTTACACAGACATACGGTGCTCAAAAACCCAATAAGAAAGTGGTCGCACTGTCTCTTCTGAGGCCATCAAAGAAAATTTCATGTTTGTAAGTGCAATATTCGCTGATATATTCGAATTTAAAAAAAAATGGAGAATATTTAGGAAGAAACAACATAAATAGAGGGAGGGGGCACTTCCTGTTAGTTAATGCCGTTCTTTCCTAATTTTTACTGCATCATTTTACGGACGATTTTGTTTTCTTCACGTCTGCTGTTACATAGAACTAGGGAGGGTCGTTATAACGAGTGATTGTGCATTATTATTTCAAACCTAAAGAGAATGTTAGTTAAATATTTGTAGAGCTTTAACTGAACCTCCAGAAATAAAGTGAAGCTTAACTGTTTTTTCCTTCGCTCAAAAATTTACTAGAAAAACCGCGTGATATGGGGTTATTCTTATTACTTCATTTTTTGCTGTATTTATTCCACAAGTAAAATTTGCAATAAACATGTTTACGATAGATGCCGAATATTTTCTCAAAATATAGATTTTCGTAGTAAGAGCTTTTCCAATTATTTGCTTGGATTATATTCAAGAGATGAGGACTAGTTTCGCGAATCTGAATTTTATATTAGGTTGTTTTCAAAATATATTTTTGAATTTCTTAAGAAGTAGATACGAATAAACATGGATGAGAATTTGAATAACTCTGTTTTAAGACAAACAGTGATTGATTTTTAGAAATGAAGGGATCGAAAATATATTTTTTGAGTTTTGAAACAGATTCAGATTTTTAATTCGGAAATAAGTTACTTACTATATGAGATTATAAGATGGGTTTATAAAAATATAAATTGTTAAAGTATAGAATTATACGGAGTATAAACGAGGAATGTTTGAAATGAATGAAATGTCGATGGTAATTTCTAAAATTAAAGGCAAATAATGAAAATTATCAGCGAAAACTCATGTGGGAAAGTAGATTCTCTGTTCAATGATGAAAGTAAGAATACAAATTTTAAATTATTTTTTCCGGCTCTCAATCATGAAATGACAATTAAATAGAAACATATGTGAGCGCCTCTCTTATAAATTTATCTCGTAATCTTTAAAAGCAAATTTACTGATATATCACTGCTTAAAATTATTGTCACTTCTCCAATCTTCTCGAGATCTTGAATTTTTCCGGAACACTTTTCAGCACGTTCAAAATGGAAAACAAAAATTCTAACACCTTAGCAAAATTTTTATTCAAATCAAGAATTTCAATCGCTTTATCTCAGCGACTTTTCATTCTGATTAACAAATTCAATCGCTAATATCTTAGCAAATTTTTATTGATCAAGAGATTTTCAAATACAAACAAACACAAAAGCCACAACAGGCATATTACCCTTACGAGTTGGTTGAAAAGATGCTCATAAAACTATTGATGTCAAATGTGAAGAAAATACAGCAATCCAATATAAGAGTATACAAATACAAATACAACGCCACAACAGACAAAATGTCCAACGAGGTGGCTGATAAAATTACGAAAACAAGGGAAAAAAAACTAATACAGTCCCGTTTCAAAATTTCAGATAATGCACTTTTCTTAACAAGAAAAATACGACGAGTAAAAGTAGCACCTTTTAATGGATAATACCTGAAGCATTTAGAGAGTTAAAATTTTCTACGAAAGAGCATTTAGATTTTATAGTATCGGAAGTACAAAAAATGGCTGTCAGAGATATTTGCAGAAAATTCAGATTTACAAAAATAAGAAGCTTTTAATAGCTTATAGACTTTTAATTTTTCTCGAACAACCACAAACACACTATCCTCCATAGATCTAATTAAACTCTGCAGTGTTTCAACATCAAAACTGTACCATGCTTCCTAGATAGAGCTCTCCAAGTCATCAACAGTCAAAAATACTGTATTTCATTTGCAAATACATTTATCGTAAGTGAAGCCCATGCGTTCCTAATGGGACTCAAGTCAGGACTCACCAATGACAAGTATATAACCGATACATTTTCGCGAAGTCCAGGTCGATAAGATACTCGCATAAAATACCAAACTATGTTTAGAGGTGTCGCAAGTTCGATATCCAGTTCGTGCTTGTCAGAAAACTTTCCTGATACAGAGGTACAACAGAAACGGCGACGTGACCGCAGAAAAAATTACTATGGTGGGAGTCCCACATCGAGCGCACCAACCTCTCGATGAGTATGAAAAACAAGTCTGCGGTTTGGAACCTGTAATAAATTGTGAGTCCCGGTCTAATTAGCCCTCAGAAAATGACCGTTGTGCGACAGAAATGATGAAAGAATCGCGAGTATTTTTATTTTATTTTTTTTTGTGACAGCACATCTTTGAATAGACACGTTATAATGTTGAAATGTCAAGTTTCGTCCACCTAAATAATTTCCAATCTGTAACAAATTGATCTCGAGGATCTCCTTTAATCATCAGTGTTTTGTTGACCAATTTCAGAAGTTAAGGGAGCTTGAACCATTACAAGCAAATGCTGCCCATACCATCTTCGAAGCTCCACCTTACTGTCTGCTGAAAACATCCGTTTGGAACATGTGAGTTCCACTTGCTTTTGCACCACTAGATATGATACCAAGCTATTTGTATCCATAAAACACATGATTTCGCGCCCATTACAGTCTCTCTTATCTACCTCTCTTTGGAGCTTCCTTGTGATAGACGATTTCTCAACCAATCTTTTATGAATCAAATAAAAGCTTCTCTGATCTGTCTATGAACGGTATCTGTTGAAATTCTCATTCCGGGATATTTCATAATTTCATGCAAGGTCATTTTTATCGTTGAAGCCAATCAATCTTCCATCTTCCAACGGTTTTGTTTTCGCGTAAACTTGTACTGCGTTGCCTACCGCAACCAGGTTTTGGCCTATGGGACATACGTTGGTTCAATACACGTCAGACACTTCGTTTCGACCTACTCAAAGCAATAGCAATGCCTTGTACATCATTTTTTTTTGCTTTCAAATGAGGTTGCCGAATGTTTCCGTTGTGCAAAATATGCGACGACTTCGGTAATTTACTTTTAATGAAAACCAATCCAATAGGTTTCCATTTTTATGCTATCATAAATCGTGATGGAATAGTGATGGCCATGTAGACGCAATCTTTGGAAATCGCATGTAATTGGAAGTTTTTCTAAACTTTTGAGTTTGAAAAGTCCAAAATTTTTCCTCCGCAATGATCAAAGTTCAAAGTAGGTTTTTGCATTCTAATCTCAAAAAAAAAATTTATACCAAAATTTGGAAACTTTTGATACAGACTATAATTGATACTATATAATACACTGTCCATACAAAAAAAAAATTAAGGTTCTCTTATTTATGGATAGTATGGATAGTGTCTCAATTTATTTCCCCCCATGTTCATCGTACTTCATTTTAAACGTGCCAATAGCGTGAGAATTCATGACTCCCGGAGGTAAGCTATTCCATTTATTAACAATCCCATTGGGGAAAAATCCTCTTCGACACACAACCTGGAGTTGTCCATTACCAAACGATAATGGCGTTCCCTTTCCAAAGCAGTTGATTGACGGCGTGTTCATCCCGTTGAAAATTTTAAACACTTCGATCATATCTCCTGTTACCGGCGTTCTTCCAATGTACACATATTCAAGAAATCAAGTCTTCTTCATAGCCCAAGCCATGTGTGCCAACAAGAACACGCATAGCTCTTCTCTGCGCTACTCATCCAAGTCTCACTACTCATCCCCTGTGTAGATATGGTCTCAAAAAACCTAACTTTATACTTCAGTCCAGGACAAATTATGTCTCGGAAAATCGGAAGAATGACTTTAGGAGAACACGAAGAGAACTTTTTAAGAATGAAAACGATCATTATATTCATATATTTGTTTTTCTTACCACCACTGAGCAATGGCCAGAAAGCCTTAGCCGATAGTCAATGAGAATTCCTAAATCGGTGATTCTAGTTGCATCAGGGATGGTAATACCACTCATCTACGTAAGTCATTCACGTCTCAGTGACCTTTTCATTCAGAAAGTTTATTTCTTTCGGTATAATAAAGAGAGGCGTAAATTATTATTATTTTTGATTAGGGGGGGGGAACACACCATATTTTCTTCAGAAACTATTTTACAAGGTGTGGCAATACGCACCGGCCGCTTCCTATTTTCAGAACTTTTTACTTTTTCCGCTGCTATTTTTAATTTTTACTGTGATTTCAATATCAGTCAGTTCATTCGTTTACAGACTATCGGTATACCACAGGTTGTGTAAATAGCGCCATGCTGTTCGCCCCCTTAATCAATGAGAAACTTCACTTTTATATTTAGAAAATATGCTTTTCTGGATATTAGGGGAAGGAGAACTCAGAAAAAAGTCTGTTGGACTCTGCTGGGAATCGATTCCCTGGTATTTTGCAATCCGGGCAAGGGCACTTCCCATGTACATCACGGGAGACACGAATTACATAGCTTTCATTGATCATTTTTGTGATTTTCTGCACACGGAGGCTAATTAGATCGGGACCTTCAATTTATTGCTGATTCCGAACGGTAGGCAATATCCGCTGCCTACCGTTATATATCCGCTGGTTTATACTCACCGAGAGGTTGGTGCGCTAACCCCTCGATGTGGACTCCCTATAGTAGCAATATTTTTCTGTAGTCATGTCGTCGTTTCTGTTGTATCCCTGTGTCAGTAAAGTTTCAGACAAGGTATCGAACTCGCAACACCTCTAAACAACCTTGGTACTTTAGTCGAGTATCTTAAAGCACAAATTTCTTTTCCTTATACATACTCTGGCAAGACGCATTGAAGTAGAGACTTTAGCGGTCTACCATAACTTCACCAAGTAGTCTCCAGATGGCGGCAGTGGAAAGTGAGTTTGTTTTTCTCAGCCTCATACAAATAAGGAAAGCAGAGCCGTATCTTCCCGGCTGCTTAATAACAAAGCTTGAAATCTTAGTTCTGTTAGAGGAATTAGCTCGCAGTGATTGGTGAAGATGACAGCAAAACGTGTACGGGGAAGGGGGCGAAGCTTTAATAACTTGCCAACTTTGATACTGTGACACTGAAAAATCTTGCGTATAAATGAAGCAATTTTTTCAACCAAAATACGGTAATAAATTCTTCACTTTAGTGAATTTCTATACGTTAGAAATATCTCTGAATTTCTTGATGCAGATTAAATATCGCTGCCCGTTTTCTGCGGTTTTTTTTCGGTGAGAGGTTGAAAGAGAAATGTTGTATTTAAAAATAATAATAGTAATGAGTACTTTTCGATGATTTCTAAATAAAATAAAACCAAATTCCAGTGGGAAAATCAACATTTTTCTCTATAAAAACATGACCAAATGCTTTTTGCATTCCCGAAATTTCATTGCTGGTGTGATGAAACATTTTACGTATGCAGTTTGTGTGATGAAAAAGTTATTTTTCAAAGCGGTGAAATTCGTATTTTCGAACTTCATGTACGCTGATTATTCACGGTAAAAAAAAAAATTACGGTTTTTATTAAAATCTAAAGTGATACACACAACTGTCAGCGCTGACCTGCGTGCATAGTAGCTGGAAGAAAAGAGGAAGAGTTTGAGAAAAAAAAAATTAAGGAAATTCATTTCTTAAAGAAAGTAATTATTTTTACATCAAAATACTCTCAGAGATTGCTGATAAAACTCTCAAAAAAATATCGTTCACTTTCTGCCAGTTTTGGAAGTACTTTTTCTGTTCAAAAGAATTACGATGAAAAAAAAGAAGAAATTAATGGGAGGAAAAATAAGTACCTTAAGCGAATTGAAAAGGACTCGAATCTGCGACCTTCATCGTCACAGTCCCGTACTCTACCAACAACATCACAGCAGATCAACACAACCTAGATATGGTTCACCTATAGGTGGTTTTGAGCATATACCGAATTTTTGGCTGTAATTAAATACATGAAAAAAATAACACATCATTAAATTTTTTCAAATGAATTTTTTAGAAGCACTTTTCTACGAGTGACGTTTCTACATTGCGACTAATCATAAAACGCTAAATTCCTCTATTATAACTGGTATGCATCTAGGAATGTAAAGTTTGCTAATACCCTTCCTGGGTGTTAATGTGAGCGCGCATGCTTGTCGGGATTGCAAGAGGACCAGCGTTTGATTTCGTATTGGCATGATATCCAGGAAAAAAATTCACTTTCCTTGATGCATTAGGGGCTGAGAAATATCATCCCCCTTTCTTTATTTTTTATTGCTAGTAATGGTTCATTTGCGTGGGGGGGGGGATGCTTATGATACGTGCAGAATGAAATATATATGGGCGATAATTGTGTTCGTAGTTGCTGCCATCTATTAGCAATAGATATAATTTAAAACTTATCCTGCTGAAGTTTTAGAATGTCATGCATAAGGTTGAATAAAGTATTAAATAGCCATCGGTGAGAGACTAATTGACTTTGAAATGCCGATAATAGCATGTATGATTTCGTAAAATATTGAACATAAAAGCCTGACGTACTATGATAAAAGATCCAGTCTCTATAAAAACTAAAACAGATGTTTAGTTTTTGAAGGACAAAAAGAAAAAAAACAAAGAAAAAAACACGTGTGAAAATGAAAGCAAAAAATGATGTGGATTTTTGTTGTGCGAGACGTGATTCGTTTTCGCTTTCCATTTTGAGAGTCGAGATTTCAGCGAAACACTGTTTGACATACTGTCAAGTCCCGTCATTTTAGTTCTTCATCCACTTCCTATTGATCGGAAGTCATAAGCTTCTCGAAGTCAAACTGCAGAAAGACTAGTAAGATATTTATTTCATCCTCAGTTAGAAACTCAAGTTCATGTAAGTTTCGAGTTGGAAATGACATGATATTTTGTATGTTTTGACAATATTAAAAATAAGCTTCTATTTTTTTTTGAAGTTATGCTATACGGATTTATAATTGATGATGTATGCTATTCGACATGCAGTATATAGTTTAATGCAGGCGACAGCGATTTCTAACTCTTTTCGTTTTCACATAAATCTGCAGAAATCCCATCGGATAAATTTCCAAAAATTTCATCTGATAAGTCTGATTTGGTCGAACCCGGTTATAACGAATTCTGATGTAAAAGTATGACAACATTAACAACTATAAATGATTCATATGAAGAACATACAGGTACTACTTAACCACACATGCACGTCGTACGGAAATTTCTAACGAATTGGCATATGCCGGAATGTGTCTTTAGAGTGAAAGTGTGGTCCTAACATTTTTATGTTGTCAGGATTTCGCTTGTTTCAAGTTTTTGTTGATGCTGCCACCTGTGATTGAATTTTAAAAATTGAGTCAAATATTTTATAAAAAATATATGTATGTGATTTGATTATTAAAATCAAATCCCAAAAATATGCCTATGCTATCAAAAATTATCCGTAAAAGATTCATTATTATGCCTGATTTATTCAAAAATTATTGTGGTATATTAAAACCGAATAATTTCACAGAAAAAATGACTAATGAACATATTCATACTTATCTGACAGGTTTTCGTTACTAATTAAAATTTCCGTATACACAGATAAACAAAACTCTTTCCACACGCTAATCACAAGAACCGCGATAACGGGAATATAGTTAGTTTCAGTTAACATATTCTTCTTAATAATCCATTATGAAACATTGACTAGTAAGTAAAGGTAATGCTCTAAATAATTCCTGCGTCGTATTTTCCATGATTCATCATAAAACAAGAAAATGTTTCCTAATAATTCATGGGGAAAATACGGATTTCGAACTCAATTTTGGTATATGTAATTTTGTTTTCGTTTTTTTCTTTGGTTTATCTCCCATGCACAAGAAATAATGCATTATTTTTCCTCTCCAAAGAAAACGCTTTTAATATGCATTATGTCCTACGGAATGCTTTCGGAAAACATTTCTCTGAATTATTAAAATGACAGAGAGGGAGAGAAGAGAACTCATCTGCATTATTTTCGTCGAATGAATTTTTGAGCAGGAGAAGAATCCGATGTTGTTTTAACAGCTGCCACAAAAAGAATCTTATTTGATTTCTTAGTTTCTTCTTCAAAGCATTTTGCCTTTCGGAAATTAAAATCTGAATAATTTGTGTGTGTTTGTTTCTTACTCTGTTATATAAAGTATATTTTTATTCAATTTTTTTCTCTTTTTTTTTTTTGTAACGTTGGTATTATTGTTATTTTTTTCATAAAAACAAACGAGAAAAGAAATTAAAAACAGTTGTCTTTTTTCAATTTTTTCCTTGTATGTTATGTTCACGGAGTTGTAGAAATTTCATTGACATGGTTTCTTTGAATATGGATGAACAACATATTTTTTATTCGGTTAAGAAAAAGAAGTAAATTAGATATATGAATTATTAAATATTATATTTTTGAATAAAATTGAGTTGGCGTGTAGATTCAATAGGTAAGATCAAGATTATTCAAGTATAAATATGCAATACATAGAGTTTTATTTCATTAATATTTCAGAAATATTTAGTTTAACACTAGAAAGACGGAAGGGTCCCAGTGACACTGCGCGCTCTTTCCGATTCCGTATCTCAAGACAGAATGAACCAAAAGGTTGAAAATTTCTCGACTGTTCTGGAATTATCATGTGTTTGTTGCACACACCAAAGCTTTTTTTTTTTCATTATCTTTCTTAGCAACGAAGATACGAACAGATATACCAATAAATACGGAGGGGGGGGGGTGGGTTACATTGACCCTCCCATATATTTCAGAGTACATTCACCGTATACTCTGTCGTATACCTACCCACAGTGTAGCAATTGGTTTTTGTATGGTCAAAACTCTTCCGATAGTCTCTTTGAGCATCTAACGCTGCTTAATCCTCATTCATGAGACTTTTTTACCTTCATTCTTATCTGCAGATGTCGACTAGCAGGTGTCTAGCGTTTTTTGTCGAGTATTATTGTCATTTCGTCAGACAACTTTTTTGTGCGAAGTAGAAATATCCACGCGCTTATGATTGCTATAGAAATGACAAAAAGACGCAGATTCACTGAAGAGGAAATTTTTCAGAAATTTTGCAAAGACCGATTGAAACAAACCTAGAAATAGTGGTGCTGATGATGAGAATGCAGAGGAGAGTGAAAACTACCCCGGGCAGAATATTTGTGAAGTATTGGTGATGAATGTGGGAATCAGAATGAAATTATATCTCGAACAATGCCTCCGATGATGGAAAATGAAATGCCACTAGAAACAATAAACACAAACCACATAGAAGCCGCCAATGAAAATCTTGTCCTACACCAAACGTCAACTGATTTACACAAATATCCGAGATTTTAATAATATCCTGTCTGTCGGGGTTGCGAAAAAGCTATTGCACGTGAAGGTATATGACATATCGTGAGGTATATATACACTTCCTCGTCAATAGGACGTCAACGATTTTAAAATACTGTATTTTTCGAGAAACTCATTGCTTACGGATATATGTATTCCAAATTTCAGTCCACATCACTAGAATTATGGGGTTTTTTTTCAAATCTAAATCCAGAATAATCGACAAGCTATGTGAAACCCTTTGGAAAGAACATCGTCAGGTGCTTCCAATTGCGAAAATATAAATCAATATCACACTCATTGATTCCATTCAAATCTTGAAGGTGATGAAACACTGAAATCATTTCGGGAATATAGAAAATACAAATCCCCAAGTCTCGAGTTTCCTCCACACTGACGCACATCAAGAGAGAGCGTTTGCATAGAATACTTTCAAAAATAAATAGCAATGAAAAAACATTAATTTATGAAATTAATGTTTAATTAGTGGGTTGTCATGAAAACATGATACCGTGCTCTAAAACGTTAAAATGTTCAAAAATTTCCGGAAAAAGCTGTGGGTTCGCACAGCACCTTCCCTGTCTTTCTATGTATAGTCTGTCCGAGTAGCCTTTCTAGTGTTGAATAAATAATATCAGAAAATATGTACGATTTTGATCTTAGTTTCTTCTTCTATATTGTGTTAAAGGCATTTTGCCTTTTGGAAATTAAAGTTTGAGTAATTTGTATGCGTTTGTGAATTTTTAACTTCGTACTTCTGTTATATAGAGTATATTTTTATTTAAATGTTTTTCTTTTGTAACGTTTATATTACTATTTCTTTCATGGGGGACTAAAAAAACCAAAAACGAGAAAAAAGAAATTAAAAACAATTTTTTTTATTGTATGTTATGTTAATGGAGTTGTAGAAATTTCATTGGCATTGTTTCTTTGAATATGGATGAACATTTTTGCATTCGATAAAAAGAATGAAATACATGAATTATTAAGTATAACTTTTCATCAGAAATGGTTTTTTTTGATAAAAACGAATTGGTCTCTTTTGATATAATAAGTAAAATCAAGATTATTTGGGTAAAACTACTACATTTATTTTAAAAATATATGTATTTGTTACGTGTATTTTTTCTCAGCCACCTCGTTGGACATTTTGCCTGTTGTGGCCTTGTATTTGTATATATTTTTTAAACAAACATTTAAGAAATATTTTTATTGCAGTTAGTTTAAATAAATATCATGAACTAAATATACGATTTTGGTCTGATTTTCTTCTGTTTTAAGTTCAAAGAATTTTTCATTTTGGAAATTAAGAGTGAATAATCTGGATTTGTCTGAGTGAATTTCTTACAGTGTTATATAAAGTATATTTTTTATTCAATCTTTTTCTCCTTTGTAACGATCGTAATACTTTTTCTTTTACATCGAAAAAACGAGAAAATAAATTGAAAATAAGTTTTTTCCAATTTTTTTCTTGTGTTATGTCACGGAATTGTAGAAATTTCATTGACGTGTTTTCTTCAAATATGGATGTATATATATTTTTATTCGATTGAAAAAATTGAAATATATAAAGTATTAAATATGTGTGCGATTTCTGTAATTTTTTTAAAATAAAAATTAATTTTTCTCTTTGATTTTAGAGATAAGATAAAGATTATTCAACTATAAATATTCAACTAGAAGAAAGAAATATTCATTGAAATATTTAAAGAAAAGAAATATTTATTGTATTTAGTTTAAATAAACATTATAAGCAAGAATTTACGATCTTGCAATTATTTTCTTCTTTTATTTTACGCTAAATGTATTTTTCTCTTTGGAAATTAAAATCTTTTTTTAAATTTCTTACTCCATACTTCTGTTACATGAAGTAGTATTCATTCAATTTTTTTTTCTTCTTCTCTTTGTATTGCATTTGTTTTTTCTTTGGAAACATAAGAAAAAAGGAAACTTTCTTCTTTCTTATACTTTCTTTTCTTGTCTAGAATTCTTTTACTTGTATGTTATGTTCATGGAGTTATAGAAATTTCATTGGCAGTTTGTTTGAATATGGATGAGCATTTTGTTATCCTATTAAAATATGATCTATTAAGTGTAACTTTCTACCAAAATTTTTTCTGAATAAAATTGAATTGGTCTCTTTGATTTAATAGGTAAGATCAAAATTGTTCAAGTATAAATACGCTGTACAATTTCATTTTATAAATATTTCTGGATTTTCTTTTAAATAAATATTTCAGAAATATTTACTATGTTTAGCCTAAAATTCAAATTATAAACAAAAATATACGATTTTGCTCGTAGTTTCTTCTTCTGTTTTACATTCAAGGTACCTTAGCTTTTGGAAATTAAATTCTGATTTAAAATTTTCTGCTCCGTTCTTCTCTTATATATGAGAGATTTCTTATATACGAAAATTACATACTCATTCATAATTTTTTCTTTTGTGAATGTCATCGAGATTTCATTTATTCAACTTTTTTTTATTTTTTTGTAGCATCCGAATTATTATTTTTTAATGAAAACAAACGAAAAGAAGAGAGAAATTAAAAAAAAAAATCAATTTTTTTTCTTGTAAGTTATGTTCATGCAGTTCAGTTGCTGACTGAGGTACATACATTAGGTATCAGAGATATGTTAAATTTTATACCAACATATATATACAGAATAGCATATTTGATCAAAAATTAATCAATATGTGAAAAAAATTTCTAAGAACCTATGCAGTGGGTCTTCATCGGGGGAACCCCCATGCATGGTTCGAAAAGTGTAGGCGTTTCTGAAGGGTGGCTATGCCTACTTGCATTAAAATACCATCCCTTGTTCCCCAACGGCCTTTTTACCTTTCCTTAAAGTTTGGCCCATCAGTTCAGGGACGCCCTGTACATTGCGTTGAAGGCATTTTGCCTATTGGAAATTAAAGTCTGAATAATTTAAAAAAAAATGAAATGTACCAATTATTAAATATGACTTTTTATCTCTATTTATATTATCTTTTTTGTTGAATAAAAATGAAATGGTGTCTTTGATTTGATAGGTGAGATCAAGATTATGTAAGTCCAAAAATAAATGGTCTATACCATTTTATTTTGTAAATATTTCAGAAGTATTTAGTTGAATAAATATTAAAAAATAAATACAATTTTTTACTCTGGTGTTTGAATACGATATCTCATTTAAATGAGATTTCCTTTGAACTAAAATACAAACATAATATATGAATGATATAGTATTTCGAATTTTATAGTTAAAATTAATTCAAATGCCTATTAAAATTTTATTTGAATCACAAATGTTAGGTTTAGAATATAAATTCTGATATTCAAATTATCTAAGTTTCATAAAAGCTTATTTATGTGACTCCAGAGAGATGTGTATGTGTGTGTGTATTTTCCTCATAAATAACTACTATATATGAGTGCTCTAATGCTCATATAATATTGATGGAAGTTGTTTTGAGAAATTAATATTATATCAAACATATTTATTATGTAAATTTTGGATTTCGTTGAAATTTATTCACTGATGTTCAAAGGAACTTTTCTCATGTTTCATTAATATGAGGGATGCACATATCCCCCTTCAGTTATGAGGATGCACATGCGCTCATATATGGATTGGAAACTTATCGTTAACTGCCTGACTGACGTACCGAGTCTAAGACTCCCATAAGCTTCCCTGTTCGATGCTGCTCCGTACGAGCTGGATGAAGAAATTAAGAAACTATGTGATAGTTGAGTGTGTGAGTGTACGTTTATAAGAGGCGTGTCAATAAAAGATGATAAAATTTACAGCCTATGCTGACTCAGAGAGTCAGTATATGTCAAATTAATTGATATCATTTTAGAAAATATGAATTCGATAAGTTGTGGCTTACTAATCACAGAAATTTGGAATTTGTAGAGCTATATCCGAAGGAGGTGAATTATCAAAATTCAAGAAAGCATTTCATATGCAATTACAAAATCAAACTGTCAATTATCTGAGCAAATAATATACAAATAAGTGTGGAAGCCTGCACCTATATAATGGTTACAACAGGGTATATGTTCATTCCAATGAATGCGTAATTAAGTTATATAAGATCGCATGTTGAAAGATACAATATTAAATGCGATAATTATGGATAGGCGTTCAGTTTATATGCAACAGTATGGCTTCAATCAATGAAGAGAAAATTATAACTATTATAACAAAACTAAGCCAATTCACTGACCCATAGCAGGGCAGGCCAGTATGTTTTTAGGTTGAAGAAACCTCAACATCTCTCCCGCAGGATAAGGCGAGATGTCTCTTATGTGCTGATATTCTGATGTTTCAGCCCTATGAGAAAAATATCCTCCACATAATTTGATTAAATAGTCGTGTATGATTTCAATGTTCAAATCCTTCACTATGTCATGATGTCTATGTCTGATACTATTGTGCCCCAGTATATCGCCGAAGTATTTTATTTTGTTGCACTTGTAATTGTTTGATGACAGAGGGTTTTGCTGGGAAAAGCATGGTGCTGCATAGCACATAATTGGTCTAATGACTGACTTGTCCAGAATGATTTTGTTTTTGAGGCTAAGTGCAGAGCGTGTGTAACAGACTGTTTAGAATTCCTGCAGCCTTAGCGGCTCGAACTTTCGCCTCATGAATGTGAGCTTTGAAACTGAACTTTTTATCTAAAATAACATAAAGGCATTTTGTCTGAGATTTGGGATGTAATATGGTGCTCCTCACTGTGATAGTGGTTTTCGGTGAGAGTTGCCTTCTTGCAAACCATATAAAGGTACATTTGCTCTCGTTTAAGATCACTGAATGTAGCTGACACCAGACCTCCAGATCTCGACCCTTCGGAACATTTCTTGCAAGTTCCTCGGAGCTTGCTGAGGGTCCCTGGATGCCATAAGGAATTTCGAGTCATATGCATAAGAAGCTAAGATTCCTCTTCGTGGAGCCGGAAAATTATTAATAAAAATATTGAAGAGTATTGGGCCAATTACTGATTCTTGACAAATAGATGCCTTAAGTGGACATCGAGAAGAGAGGTCGTTTTTGATACGGACTTAAAATGTCCTATCCCTGAGGTAGCTGTGAACCATATGTATAACCCAGTGGGAGGGAAACCTTCTAAGTACCATAATGGTAACGATCGTTGAGTGCTTAACCTTATCGAAAACCTTCTGTATGTCTGAATCAAAACTACATAGTCCATGTTGATGAAAGCATCTTGTATATATTCTACAAGACGGACCGAACCGTGTCCAACGAAAGGCATGTTGTTCATCTCGGATAAAGCTGTTATCCTCGTAATACAAAGATAATCTCGCCTTAAAGACTCGTTCAAAAATTTTAAACAGACCCGGGAGCAAGCTGATCGGGCGAAAATCATTAGCAAATAGACTTATCTCCCTGGGTTTTGGAATGCGTTTAATAATGACATGTTTCCAGATAGAAAGGAAATGAGAAATTTTTAACATACTATTAAAGATGTTTACCGGTGATAATATTAGATGGAAATATCTCCAAAGTTGTGTTTGCAATATTACCATACCCAGGGGTCATTTTATCTTTAAGTATTTTAATTATCTCGAGGATTTCCTCACGGTAAGTGGGAGCAGCCGTCAAGATGTTATGTGGTTGGTTGTTTTGTAGAAAGTTGTTAACCACTTGTTCAAAGCGTGCTTCTACAATATGCGGTTGATTACTGTTTGGTGAAAACTGATCTTCATATGTGTTAGCGAATGACTCCGCTATCTCTTAATCAGTGTATACAAGACCATTTGTACCATGAATTCTGTTAATGTTGATGGCTCTGGCCTTACAGATTCTAATTAATTTTCAGAGAGACCCATCCGATACATCAGCCTCGTCAAGATTTCTTGATATTCCTTGAGGTTGTTTCTTATTCCTGTGGACATACAGTTCAGACACATAGTACCGGATTATGGTCAGATCCGAGAGCTCTGAGCACCCCAATGGGGAGTCCTTGTAGTAGGTTTTTGTCAAGCCAAAGTCAACCACGTCTGGCCTATGCTGAATGTTGTAGGGATAATGTGCAGGTGATTGCGGTGCATGAACATAATCATATTTGAATGACAAAAATTGGCGAGCACCCTACCATCCTGATTTGTTGTGATGTATTGAAAAGTAGGCTTTTAGTGTCAAATATGGGCTTATTACCGTTGCTTCTAAATGTCGCTTTTGATAAGGGGATATCGAGTCGATATCGTGGTGGCTTGTAGAATGAACAGATTGCCACTGTGGTGGTCGAGTGGTCATAGTGACGGACTCGCATCGCGGGGACCCGGGTTCGATCCCCACCGTCACCACAGTGGTGGTCGGCTGAAGTTGGTTTTCTGTGGTTCCCAATTTCGAGGCGCAAATGCGAGCCGATCTCCCCGTTAAAAAGTCTCGCCACAGAGAGCAACAGTCCTACAAACAGTACAAATATTCAGTCACTACACATCACTCACTTCATTTCTGAGATATAGATGGCAGCACTCAAAAATCATACACTACACTGGACACGCACTCAAACTGTTAGGTACACACACTTACACTTCCGGCACAACTCACTAGGTAGTAAATTGCCTATGGCGATAGACCTGAGTTGTGCTCGGTTTGAAAAAAAAAAGATTGAACAGATTACCATAGGTTGTTGATTTTGTTGATGCACCCCAATGGCGATGGCCTCACAAGTTGTGGATGGTGGAAGATGAATTGTCTCAGTATGAAAATTTTTCTTGGTAAGTATAAGGACACCCCCCTCCTGGTAGGTTGGAGCGGTCAAACCTATGACATTCGTGGGGACCTTGAAGTTGCGTGCCGGTGAAAGCCACGATTCACGATTCTTGTATGAGAACCACGTCCGGGTCAAATTCATCAGTAGTTACCCGCAATTCATGGAGGCTATTGGGAATTCCGTCAGCGTTCCAGCTGAAGATTCTAAAAGGCTTAGGAACCGTTGCAAAAGCGCTGTTACTAATTGCTATCGTATTAGTGTTTAAGATTCGCAAAAAGCAGGAAGTGATAAGTGAATTAGATTTTCTTGACTAACCTCTATAAAGAGCTCTGCCAGATAACTGCGAGCTAATCTCTCTGCAGTGGTATCCTTATCTATCTGTTCTATATCTCTTCGTTCTGAATTGTCTCATCGGGCTTACTTTCCCAACATCATGACCCTCACTAACAAGAGCTGTTGTATTGTTGTATACCAGTAACAACCACTCTTAGTGAACGTTCAACGTCCACCTCGAAAGTATTGTACAAGCTCATTAAAGAGCTATGTACATTTACGAAAATCATCTACTACTACGGAACCAGAGACACACCTCGTCCATATTCCTTTCCGGAATTTCTTACGAATTTGTACATGTTGGAATGTGTGTGTAGTGAACCTTTCGTGAAGTTTGTTTCGGTGTAGTATTTGTTATGTGTATGCTGCAATCTGTCATAAATTTCTCCAACTGTGCATGAAGTGTAATGATCGAGTAGTATACCGTTGTAGGTCTGTTTTATACTAATCAATCATTCCACTTCCTGCATAGCTAGAAAAACTGATGGCAGATGACAGCACTACACATCATCATACTACAAAAAACATCTGTGTGAAAGAATTTAACTGACATCTTATTAGCACCGGATTTAACCTCAGGTTTGTGCTTGCACATATTAACGACCTTAGGATAGTACTCATGCCAACCAGTCCAGTGTTTGTCGATGAACATTCCCCCATAGAACATTCGTACCTGTCATGACTCCCTTGGAGGTAAAACTTTCAGAAATCCCGTCTTAGTGAGTCTCTGTATAATAAAATGTAGTACTGATAAAATTTCGTATTTATTTTTTTATTTATTTACGTATGTAGTTTGGACTTAGCGATGATTGCTCCATATAACCTTTGAAACCCCCCCCCCCCATGACCCCTAACATATATAGCCTACCAAGACTAGAACTTCTGCTACCCTACCTCCAGACTCGGACACATCAACAACTTCAATCTTATCAGATTACTCTTCGTCTATTACTCGAAGCAAATCCCAGCTACGGAATAGACTGACTATGTGAACGGAATTGAATATCCTCTATATTATTGCATAGATATCTGTGGTAGCGTATTGCATCTCTGACGACTAGCCATATGTGACTGGGTTATTTGTTGTAAGCATTTCAGTTTGTATTTCTGTCACTGAAATGTTTGGAAAGTGTGGAATGTATATGGGATGTACATTGTAAATATGTATTATTTCCTTTTGCTTGTTATTTTATTGTGCTTGTATGTACAGCTATTTCTGAAATGTTTGGAAGATGTGGAATGTGTATGGGATGCACGTATGCAATATTTCATTTTGCATTTTAAACATATTGAAAATATATGTCCCGGTGATGGTTTTATGGTTAGACGTCCCGTAGGATATGGACCGAGCCATCACAAGCTTAGTTGGGGTCTAACTCTAGTATATGAGGAGGAGCCCTGTCTATACTGCAAACATTTACGATTCGATTTTTCCTCATGTTCAGGGGCCCGCAAAGGCTTACAAATACAAACGAGAACCTAATCCTACCCAGCAAGTTAGGGGGAAACACATTCCTACCAGTCAGTGTTTGGACTGGTAGGATCAAATTTACTTATACATATTCGATGTCATTTCTGTAAAATAGACCCATGACTCCGATATAGACCTCTATATCGATAGATTTAGGGTCTCCCAGGTAGATGACACTGACTGGGCTGCAGCTGATGAATCACATCATTTTCGTTTTATCTTGCTCTAAATTCACCGCAGAGAGAGGCCCATGAAAATTTCTGGCCTGTTAATCCACCAAAGATTCAGACCTACGGGGTCTAACTCTAGTATATGAGGAGGAGCCCTGTCTATACTGCAAACATTTACGATTCGATTTTTCCTCATGTTCTACTCGTACCAGAAAATTCCGTATAACTTTTTTTTATACGGATCATCAGAAATAAGTTTACACTAATGTTTTCCGGTAATCATTAGAGACTCATGTATTTACATTACTTTAAAGCAACTTTCCAACGCTAATAGTTACAATTTCGGATCAAAAATCCCAATTATAATTTGCCTTTTTATTGTTTCACACGCATGGAATCTGAACTCCCACTGCGTATTTTTGCATCCAACACGAAACGTTTCTATCTTTCCAATGCTGGCATCTGACTGGATACATTCACAGATCGATTCAATCGCTGCCGTTTTATTTTTGTATCAACGGCGCTGCTTTCCGAGCTTCTCGAGTGTCTTCATCTTCAATTTCGAAGCGGCGTTCGTGGCTGATGGTGCGGTAGACGCTTTCCGAGTCGCTTTTCGAGATTGGGCCTCGGCTTTCTGAACGATCTCCGACAGCGGCAAAGTGATGCGTTTCTGCATCATCGCGTCGATCCTCTGGCGATCTAGCGGCATGAAGGGTATCGTATCTTTCTTGGACTTGGGCGATGGTGCGGCCATAGCGCTGCGCCTCATCGTTTCCGCGATTTCCCGGACGGAGTACGTTCGCACCTGTCGTTGCGGGACTGATGTTAGTAGTGAAGTCATTGGTCGACCAACGCCGGGTTTCATGGTCCTCGATTGCCAGTCCTTCATCGATGGGTCACCCGGTGGCGAATTCATCGCCCATGTGACCGTCCGCGGTGGTGAAGGCGGTGGTTCTGTGACATCATCGTCATCCTCGTCTTGGATTCCGAATCCTTCTGAAGGTGCCGGGCTATCCTTCCCGTTGTCGGGATTATCTCCGTGGCGCTGCTGCTGAAAACTGTGCGAGCGCTCCGACTCGGTACAACTCGTCGATGTCACTGATGATACCACTGATGGACTACGCACTGGGGTGGAAGGGTTCTTCGGGCTTTCTTTTGAAACCGCCGGTTGCGTGGGAGAAGAAATCGCCTCTGATTTGGCTGCAGCAGGTGCCGGTCGCGGAGGAACTTCCTCAGGCTCCGCGGGTGATGTTCCCGATTCTTGCGAACGTTTCTTGCCCGAAGGTGCCTTGGCCCAATCCTCCATCATCTTCATGGCTGTGACTAACGTACAGTGATACGCGATGACCATGAAGAATACGACTACGCAAGTTCCGCTGCTCAAAAATACTGACAGGATATGCTGAAATACCTCGGTGACCATACTGGAGAAAAGAAACGAAAGAGTATAACTGTGTAATTTTGGATACCTAAGGAAGAACTGACTGGTCTCACTGAAACTATTGCGAGTTATGTAGAATTTTCCCTTCGAAGAACGTTCCAAAATATCATTTTTGATCGTGCGTCATGCGCTATTTCGAGACGGAACGTATCCCTTTGTATTGGCTATGCCTTTTTTTAAATTTCAAATTATGATTGTGATATTTTCATAATATATGACTGTTCTGCTACAGGGACACGATGCGAAGGAAATATTGGACGTGAACTCTTCCACTACAACACTTCCCCCCTTGGAAACATTTTGTTGACCTCTTTATATTTTGCTGACCGGCGAAAGTGATAAGTTTAGAGAAGTTTCTCAAATAAGCGAAATTCTCGTCGATTATGATCATTTGATCATTTTTGTCACGCCACGGTCATTTTCTGCATACGAGGGCTAATCAGACCAGGACCTACAATTTATTGCCGATTCCGAACGGCAGTGTTGATTTTTATACCGCACCAACCTCTCGATGGGAACTCTCTGCAGTAGCAACTTTTGGTCGGACTACCAACGAAAGAAATAGAGTACACAATGCCTCACCGACGACGACGACAAACGACACCTGAAAGAAATTTTCCGAAACCTTGACACCTACGGTTTCATGCTCAATGCCAAAAAATCAGTGCTGGCTGTCTCAGAACTGATCTTCTTGGCCTATACCATCAACACTCACGGTCTCAAACCGCTCTCTGACAAACTCGCTGTCATCAAAGAGTATCCACCGCCCAAAACTCTGAAACAGCTGGAACGTTTCCTTGGTCAGATTGCTTTCTAAAAAAATAATCGATCCATTCCAACGCTGTCTTAAAGATAAATACAAGATAATACACGCGCTCGAACTCACCGATGATCAACTGAATACGCACCAGTACAAATACAATATACGCACCTGCTCCGTATTTTTTTCAGCTTGTTCGGGATAGATCTACAGCGAAACACCCTACGACCGCTTACAATCCTAAAGCAAACGGGGTCATCGAACGCCAATACCGACAGCTCAAATAAGCCTTGGAAAAAAGCTTAGCATCTGATTTCTGATTGGGTCAACAGTCTTCCCTCTGACCTCCTCAGCCTTCGAACATGTTTCAGCACAGACCTCAACGTCAGCACCGCTCAAATGGTCTTCCGACAAACGTTGAGATTGACTGAAAAGATTTTCGTCGAACAAAAAGTCCCGGAGCCAGCTTCATCCTACATCGACAAATGGAAGAGCACATTTGACACACTCAAGCCCATCCCGACTTCACGACATGGCATCACATGCAATATTTACGTCCTTAGACGAACCTCAATAATATGCTTCTTGTATAATCATAACACTAAAAAAAAAAACATAGTCAATTAAACACATTTTAATTATAATCTCATCCCATTAAAACATAATCCTATATAATGACGTTATCGTGGATAAAATGTGTATTTATTCTATTGGATCGAATATTAGTTTGAGAAAGGTGGTCGTAGTTTGGAATATTCGAGAATAACATCAATTGTACACGCTCCGGAATGTTCGTTGTGTAGCTCAGAGCGGTTTGCTTCATTCCTCGTCACTTGCGTTCAATACAAATACTTTCTTGTTAACATCCTTATCTAGTCTCCAGAGCCCGAGGGTATTATAGACTGGAAGAAGTTGAAGTTATAATCTACCATCGGGCAGAATCAACATCCTTCCCTCGTTGCGAACGCGTCAATGTGAATGATAATGTCGCAATTTCTCGAAGTAAGTAATATGATTCCCATTTATGCTATCGCATCGTTGAAAGAACGATATCGAAAACTCGTTGAGCATTTATCGGCATTTAAATAATTGAAATGCCTTCTCGAGTTTAGGTTGGGAATCGCGAGGATTTTGGGTAAAATGATCAAGTTCTGATTTTAATGTTATCTAAACCAGGGCTGGAGAAATATCCAAATATACACTTGCCTGAGTTGAAATAATGTATGCCCGAATCTCTCAAAATTCTATATGCGACGGGCATGTTGTTGAAAAAAAAATACATGTCTGGGTAGGTCGGTGAACAGACTCGTCCGTTCCCTGACCTAAACATAACATACCGGCCTTTTAAAGTCTACGAAGACATAATCATATCGTTGTTCATGCAACTAATTTGTGCCCCAAGGTTTTGCCAATTAGAAACCTGCTCAGTCCTTCTTAACATTTTGTGCCAATAAGGCGAAGACCAAAGCTCCCCCCCCCCCCCACTGATTAAGAGATGAGCACTGGCGGACCCCCTCCCCGTGAGAATAAGATGAAGGGCACAGGCACCTAGAAGAACATTCAGCATCTGTAATAATGCAAAAGAGTTAAGGTTTTCTAATCTCCATGGAACTTCCACCCCTTGAAATCTATCCAAGGGCCCTAATGGATTAGGGATAGCTCCAGAGTTGCACCAGAGCATATGGCCAAAGCAGAAAAAAAACTTTGAACACCTCTAATACGGTTGAGCGGCGGCGCAACCTATCCGTGAATTTTTGTGAACTCATTTCTTTTCATTTAATAAATGGTGGAAGAGTCTGTTATCCGAATTTGGTGTCTTTTGAAACTGTAGAACGCTTTCTGCTGTCTTCTGTGCACGGGGAAGTTCAATATGGATAACTCTATATAACGATGGTTGAAAACTCATACAGACAAAAATACAAGACAGAAAATGAATTGAACATATGCACAGGGTGCACATAGCTAACAACACGCACCTAATTTTACTGGCGAAACGTTGATCTTAGACGCAATTGAGAAAAAAAAAGCTATTCAAATAACGTGTAGAGCTCAGATAAGTCATTCATGTTACAAGGGGTTATAGAGTTATTAATATTAAAAATTAACTTTTCACATGAACACCTTATGCGCAGAAAACCCAATTAGAAAGTTTTTGTCTTGTCTCTTCTGATTCCAACAAAAATATTCCACGTTTCTAAGTGCATTTTTCACTGATATATATGAATTCAAAAAACGGAGACAAATTGGAAAAAGAACCCCCAGCATAAATGAGGGTAAAAGCGTTTTCCATTATTGTTTACGATTTTTTCCCAATTTTTCTTCATTTTTCGAATTTAAATATTTCAGTGAATATTGCGCTTAAGGACTTCGAATTACTTTCGTTCGCCGTGTGAGAGACAGGACGACCACTTTCTAATTGGGTTGTTATTGAGCACAGGATGTCCGTATAAAAAGTCATTTTGTTTATTTTAATAACCATACATGCAACATGAATGACATGTATCTGAGATCTACACGTTATTTGGATACTTTTTTTAATAGAAACTTTGCTTCTACGATAAACGGTTTGTCAGTAAAAGGCAGTGCCACTCGCTATTAGCTCTGCACCCTACTCGTAAAAAAAGATTGCTACAACCAGCGGTAGATTAAAGTCGGTTGAGGCTCTGGGTGCATAAGGAAATATAGGGAAAAATAATTAAATTAGAAAAAAGCGTGAAGTTTGGGTTTTTCGGGGCCCTTTACAAGTCGTGGTCCCGGGAGCGCGCCCGGTGCGCCCGCCATCAAATCCGACTGTGACTACAACAGATTCCGAAAAGTGGCTGAACGAAGAGCTATGGGTAATTCAGGAAAGGAAAATTCATCTCTGCCGTCACGGGTGCCCGAACTCCGGTCTTTCGTTTTCCGAACGAGTGCTTTACCAAGCTATGAAAACAGATCGATTCGGCATATACGTATGTTCCAAAGGGGGTAATTCTGTCTTCATAGCTTAATTGGTAGAGCACTCGTCCGGCGACCGACAGACCTAGGTTCCAGTCCTTCGTGCGGGCAGAGATGAATTTCCCTTTCCCAAATTACCGATATCTCTCCGTTCGGCCAGTCGTATGCGCTGAGGAATATCATCTCTTTCATATACAAAGTCTCATCGTTGTCCAATAACTAATAGTCTAGTATGAAACTTCCAGTAACACAAAATGATTAAAAAGTTATCGTGCATTATCTTAGCATTAATTTAAGTCGAAACAATGATCTCTACAGAAGTAACCAAAAACATTGTAGTTTCGAACTCGTCGTTCAGCGGATTTGTTAACTTAGTAAAAATTATTAGTTTAAAAAATAATTTTCGAGCTGAAAGACAGTCATTCGGCGCCCCCCCCCCCCTTGGAATAAAGGGGTAGCATTCAAAAATTATTCAACGTTTCTGTGGCTGAATAGACGTTTTTACAACGAAAAAAAAAATAATGGAAAAATATTAGCGTTTGAGTACGTTTTCCAACTTTATACAGTTAACGTTCGTTATAACGACCCTCCTATTTCCACGGGAAAACGACTTTATATTGGGTGGTCGTTGTATCGAACATTCAAAACAATATCCTTCAAAATATTCATACTTGGGCAGAATAAGAAATCAAGTTATGAATTTTGTTGTAATGTAAATAGTGGCAGTAAAAATGCGTCAGGTTAGAAAATAAAAATAAAATTGCAATAGTTAATTATATGCTCGACCCTGTTAACCGAATTCTACAATGTATAAAGCAAGGGTTCTTAGATTTTTTCAGCCACGACCCTAAATCAACAACAAGATCAGCTTGTCGACCCATGGGACTGTTTGCTTTTCATAATTATTGAAACCAGTGACGCACAATAAGTGCATTTATAACAGATTGTAAATAAATTCGTAGCCTACAACTCATCTAAGATGCCCCTGTGAATCAAGTTGGGTAGTGGCCTATTGCTCAATAATCTCTAGCTGTGATTGTTTTTGTACGACCCATATCGGAAGTCACTGCCAATAAAATTTCAGTTGTGACCCATATCTCAAGAATTCCTGGCTGCAAGTGGATGTGCAGGACAGATATCAGAATTCCCTGTGAATCAAGTTTCGGTTGAGACACAAGAGCCCCTGTCTGTTAGTGATTTGAATGATGCACCTTGCAATTCATAGGCCAAGAACCTCTGATATAAAGTGTCAATGTCAAACGCGATTTTGGCTGAACAAAATGAACAAGAATTTTGTTCATTTCTTTGTGAGAAAGAGGCGGAGCAGAGCTGCTATCGGAACTGGATTGGATTATTTTTGTTGGCCGCTATATTGGCCTTACAAATAACATGGGATGAATAGGAAAAGAAATTAAGACTCATCGTTCCGGTCATTATAATGTATAGCCATTATAACGAGTGTCAACTGTATAACGCAAGTCACTGGAATCGCAAGTGGATATTTAAAGATTTCGACTCGGCGAACCATTCGCCAATTTATTTCTATCCTCCTAACAATGTTTCGTGCATCTTTGGAGGGAATGTTGGTTACCTCATCTTCAACAATCAGTCTAAAAGTCGAAAAAAGAGTCTTTATTTTGCCAAATTATCTCCACCTAAGCGTACATATCTCCCAACTATTTCAGCACTTTGGAGAAACGTTATTAAGATACTCGATTCAATCCGAAAAAATATTTCCTATTAATAGGACCAATTATACTCAAATACAACTCGATTTCGAATTCCTTCCCGCTATTTCTGACATTAAAAGTACAAGAGTAAGTTATTTTCCAAGCAAATATATCTCAATATCTCCGTTCTTCCGATACTGACATCAATTCAAAGCCCCGTAAGAAGTTATTCACCGATCTAGAAATTATTTGAATATTAATATATTCATCGAAACATACGGAAAAAGAAAAAAAAATTCTGGATACGATAATAAAGTCAAAAAATAAGAATCTCGGTGATAGTTTTTTTTTTTTTGGACAAAAAAAAAATTAAAAAAGTTTTTTTAAACTCGAAAATAATTGCAAAAAATTGTTAGATGGAAACGGAAGATACATTCTTGGATATATATATATATAAAATTACTTCATTATAGAAAATTTTTTAAAGGAAACATATGTTTGAAATTGACGAAGGGGAAAAAAAAGCGGTGAAAAAAAGAAAAATAGTGGATGAAAATGATTAAATTTCCTGCCAAGAGGGAACATGATTAAACTTCGCTCATGATTTACGAGCGCATAAATTCACTTCGCGAATTGGTTATAAGTTTTTCAGCTAATTCCTGTCGCCAACTTAATGTAAGAATAATATGACGGCAAAATGAAGCTGAAAGCAACGAGAGGGGAACCAATAAATCCGACAGATAAGAAAGAGAACGGGTTCGACTTCCACAGGAGAGGTTTTTTTTCCTCTTCAGGACATCTCGAGGAATGCAATTCCTGTGAATGCATTCTATTTCTTTCAATCTCCATTTTACCGTCTGAAGCATCTTCTAGTATGCATTTTTTTTTCCCCTTTCTTATACGTGTCCTTGTATTTTTCATCTCAATACTTTTTTTTTTGCCCTTATTTTCTCCCGCTTCCTCTTCAAAGTTCGCATGTTTCCGCCTCAAAGGTGTCGTATGTTATTTATTATTATTTATTTATTTTCGGGAGAGAAGGTGATGCTCTCTCAACTCACGTGATGCCAAAATAATAATAATAATAATAATAAATAAACATGTATATGCTTTCTTTTTTATTTTATTTTTGCACTAAAAAAAATGGAAATATTTGCCGGAGTATATGGCTTTGGGTTCAAAACTTTATGCGTCTGAAGAAATTTCCCGTTCATAACTAGCATGGTACTACTAAACCACACATGCAACTTGTAAATATTCTTTTGAGGAAACTCTAGAAAAGATGCACTTGTTATGTTACATGTGCATATGTTGCTTTAAATGCGGTTATTATAGTTAATTACCGGTTATTATGCACAATCAATGAACATTTTGGTAAGTTTGATAAATTTCCTCTATGTTTATTATTTTCATCGGTGATTATTTATTTATTTATTTATATTCTCGCACGACAGACATATGCCCAATTACAGTGGAGTGAAGAAAAAAGTTAAAAAAAGAAACATAAACGTAGAGCACGTTGCGATACAGAAAGGCAAAGAATAATACAAATGATAACATCACAATAATAACAACATAAGTAAATATAATACAAATGTGCATGCAAAAAGAAAAGAAAAAAAAATGCCAAAAAAGCACACGAGAACTTCCACTCATGAGGAAACGGAAAGGAGGAGAGTTTTCCAACAAGTTAGTTCGATATGATGGGACATATAAGAGATTGCTGTTATACGAAGATTGATGCTATTACTTTGAAAATTGATTTGCGCTGAAATGCCAGGTACAACCAAGTCGAAGTGCAGAATTTTCACAAAAAAAGATGATCAATGCATTCTGACGGTGGAGTGATTCATAGTTAAAAGCAGATATGAGTATTTCAGTAGGAATTCGATTATCAAAAATTTGAATAATTTGAATTTTAATATGTTTTTTTTGATATATTTGAATTCTTCATGTAAACAAAGCGCAAAAGCCTATTTTGTGTGCGTTCAATCCTAATGTTATTGTTAAAGTAATATGGATTCCAGATTATGGAACAATATTCTAGAACTGATCTTGCGTAAGTATTGTAAAGACGTAGAAAGATTTCTATATTTTGAAAAGAAGAGTCTTATCGAAAGTGACACTTAAGTACTTCATGTTCTCTACTCTTTCGAGCGTTTGACTGTCAATATTGTAATTGTACAGGATGGGACACACTACCGGAACGTAAAATTTAATTTAAAAAAAGTATTACTTTTACCGGTGATTATGCATAATACCTAAGCGTCGCTTCGTTGGTAAACATGATAAATTGTACTATATGATAATTCATAGATGTATTGTATCATTATACCGGGGTACGATCGTCAAATTTATAATTTTATCGGGGTCAGGTTATATTCATCATACATACTAGATTCATTAGTATTTTTTTCCATATTTATAAAATTAAGCAATTACACTAAGGTATTATGCATAATCACATATAGAGGCGATTAATTTAAAGTATTTATCAAATTTACCGACGACACTTTGTTATTATCCATTTGTTATTATCCATATATCGTCGTAAATATGATAATGTTTTCAGTATTTATCAAACTTATCAAAACGATTGGTAAATATGCATAATTACCGATTAATATGCACAATCGCTGAACATTTTGGTGAGTTTGATAATTTCCCCTAAATTTATTACTTTTACCTGTGACTATGCAAAGTACCCAAGTGCTGTTGTTAAATTTCCCTAAATTAATCATTTTCACCGGAAATTATGCATACTGCGCAAGCGTTATTAGTACATCTAATAAGTGTAGAAAAGTATCTGTTTTGCTGACGATTATGCATAATACCCAAGCTTCGCGTCGTTGCTAAACATGATACAATTGTAATATATAATACATGATAGTACATGATTACTATACATATTAACTCATGCATGTATTGTGTCCTACCATTATATAGAGATGTGATCATGAAATTAGTAATCATTATATCGGGTCCTACTATATTCATCAAACAGACTAGACTCATTCGAAGTTTTTTCATATTTATGAAATTCACCAATTATAATAGGGCATTATGCATAATCATAGATAAAGGCGATTGATTTCATATATTTATCAAATTAACCAACGACACTTGTTATTACGAATAATATCCGGAAAAAGTGATAATGTTTTCGGTATTTATCAAATTTACCAGCAACACTTGGGTATTATACATACTCACTGGTAAAAGTGATAAAATTATCAAACAAACCAAGACGACTGGTAAGTATGCATAACAACAGGTAATTATGTATGGAAAAAAACCGATTTATCACATTTACTGTAACATGTACAGTATGCCCAACGTATCGCGTCTGAGGTGTGCTGTTATGCGTTCGAATGGCTGCAATCTGCATTTTCATGCAGCACTGCAAATGTTCTGTCCCATATTTCGAACCACACATGCTCTCTTAGAAATATTCTTTTCTATTTTCGTTTTATTGTGTTACATGGCAAATGTCCTATACCGTACATTTGAAATGCACACTTGTGTGCATTTCAAGTTAGCAAGTTCTAAATAACTTCCACCCGACGCCGCTCTCCGAGGCAATGTGCTTATATTGCGCGAGTGACAGAGCCTGGTCGTATTCGGTCCGTACTGTCTTCTGCTATCTATCTTCTGTAATAAGAATGGCAATAACATGAAAATGCCTAAATTTTTTGTGGCTGTTACTTTTTGGTGCTGTGAAAAGACCAGGGTTACCCCGAGATAATTGAAGTTCCAAACCCATGCTTAAGAATAAAATGAAAACAAAAACTGAATGCGTGAGTTGAGAAACGAATTGTTTTGATGACTTTATTGTTATTTTATTCTTATAACATGTTTAGAAGCCATTGTTAAAGGTTTAGGTAGCCAAAATCCACTTCCATGATCAATTTTCATAAAACACGTTCAAGAAAGTGACTGTGTTCGTTTCCGTATAAATTAAAGTATCTGATAAATTGCGTTATGAGCTTTTAACAAGCATTTTCAAGTAATATTTGTTGTTTGAATAGAAAAAAATATATATAAATACGAGATCAAATTTCATCCTAGAAGTGTACGGACCGTATGTTAAATTTTGGGAAAATTTGGCCTTTTATCAGTTGTAGTAATCTTTGTTAAAATGTTAATTCCTTTTAAAATACAAAAAAAAAATTAATTAGCATCAAAGTTCGGTCCATTAGCTTAACTAAGCTTTCCCTGTGATCTCGGTTTTGCAAAAGTGGCTAATGGAGCTTGCAAGTACAGTTATCAATTCGGCACGAGTTAGCCCATAAATACAGGTTACCAAGACGAGAAAATTTCTGTAGAATAGCGATCTATCCTTTTCAAAATCTAATTGATGCTTTGTTCGTGTTTGTGAAATTGAACGTCAAGAGAATAATTTGAAAGCAGAAAAATCATCATTCTTCCACAATTTTCAAGACCAGTTTCCTCCAGAGTGACTCGCCGCTGTCTTGGAATTAAGGCACGCGTTCGTTAGTTCGTTGAATTTTCCATTTTGTGTTCTTGAGAGACCTCTCTCTAACAATGCGGTGATCCTGCAACTTTTAAATATCTACCCTTTTCATTTTGACTTGAATACGCAATAGTCTGTGATGACCGCGTTCTCTCAAATTAGTTTACGTGATTTGTTTACCCAAGAGCGCTAAATTTTAACCGACTCTTCATTCATGTTGCATATATCCACACATTTTCTCCATCGTGGCTTTGCTGATAGTCGTCAGGAGTAGGTGATAGTTCTTAGGCCACGTGCTTAGTCGGACTACGAGACCAGTGACGAAAAAATGTTGTATTGGTTTGTTCCATACCACTCCTATTCGAGAAGCGGGGGAAAGGAGAGAAAGTGGCCTCTAAACGAGGTGTGCGATTGGAATAATCATGTTTGTTTTCACTTCAATCTGCTGATTGGTGCATTTTTTCCTTTTTTTTCTTTCTCTCTTTTTAAAAAAAAAGTGCTTTAGAGGAGGGATCATCATCACACACTTACATTTCAGAACCCCTCCGGTCATTTCCTCTATCCCACTATTCACTATTCATTTACTATGTGCGACATCTCTTCCTCCACCCTATGCAATTTTTCTTCCCAGTCGCAATACTTATAACTCCCCCCCCCCACTCCTCCTTGACGTCCCATGTTAAGGAGTGGAGTTAATTCTTGGTTATCATAGGAAAGACGTAAGCTACTATTGATTTTTAATAAACCTTAAGGAATACGAGACTTCCTTTTAGTCACTTTTCTTTAAAATGGTAATAAATGAGACTGAACTTTAATAACATTTTTTTCATAGAAAGTGTCCCAAAATGATGAAAACAGTAGTAAATTTTGGACTAGACTACCTATGCCATTTTCCATGAAAAAGCTATTTTTATGTCAAATTCTAAGCAAAATTCATGTTATATTCCAAACACGATTGCAAAAAAAAATTATGAATGTTTTGTTATTTTCAGAGTACATTCAGCTAGTAACGATGCAGGATATGAACTAAAATTTAAAATATTGTATGATATGTTCATAAGTTACAATCAAATCTGTTTCTAAAAGTGCGAATTTTCGGAAATTCCATCACATCTTGTTTAAAAAATTACACTATTTTTGTGTAAAACATTCTAATTAGACACACATATGTGATACATCTTAGATTTCAATTCATAAGCTCATCAATATATATAGCAAGTATATATATCAATTTAAATATCAAAACAAGCCTGTTTTGAAATTACAAATGGGACTTTCATAAAAAATAAAAAAAGTAAAAATCGAATTCTCTTCCAAAATGACGTTTCCAACGTAGTCAGATATTTTTAGAAGTTTAATTACTCCAGGGTAGAAGATAGGCAATATCGAATTTTCTCTTTGTAGCCGGACAACTGATCGTTAATAGCATCGGCGTGATTATAATGCGGTTACCAAAAGGTGATAGGCTGCTCTATAAGTTGAATTCGTGAACTGTGATCTTGGACTGTGTTAAGATAATTATTTTCCCAACAAACAATGCTGCTGCTACTGACAGAACTTCGAGAAATAATTGAAACTTACAACGAGTGATTGCGCCGATCAAAGCGATTGCGCCGATTGAAATCGGCATTAACTTAATACTATATTATACTATAAATATTGATATAAAAAAATAAAGATTACCGGAGAAAGTTTTATTTTTTGTTTCAAATTAAATTTCAATTTTATTGCCATTATTATTGTCACAAAACATATAAATCAAGCAGAAAAAAATCCATCAAGGGATCCTATACTGGTGGACATACCAATTTCATAAGGGCACAGTCATTTTCAATAGGTGAGCCAAGTATATAATATGTGTGTATATTATATACTTGCATCGATGTATAATACATCGATTAAAATGAAAAAATAACGAGGAAAAAAATAACTATAAACACAGAAACAAAAAAAAGGGAAGGCGAAGAAGAAAACAGAGTAACATCTATAACATCTATAAATACAAATACAACGCCACAAACAACAGGCTAAATCCCAACGAGGTGGCTGAGAAAAAGATGATAAAAAAAAGATGACGTATATTACTAAAATACAGCAACCCAATTAAAAATGCACACAATCACAAAAATTATAAACAATATGTATCTAAGTATGGATAAATTCCCGATTTACCACAACATTTTTATCGTATTCATTTTTAAACGTGTCACCTGTGTTAGAATATACTACCTCGGGGGTAAGCTATTCCATTTATTAACAAACCTATTTGAGAAAAATTCCATGCGACACCATAACCTACAATTGTCCCTTGCCAAACGATACTGGTGTCTCTCTTGTAAAAGCAGTTGATTGACGGTGAATTACTAAATCATGGTCCATCCTATCCATATCGTTGAAACATAATAGATTGTTATGTAAGTCATGATTTGCACAAATGTTGATATTTATTGGTGAATCTGGTGTATGCAATGAAATCAGTGTGGGTAATCATGGTTAGTAAAAAAAGGAAGAAAGAAAAAGAAAAGCAATATAAAAAAATAAAAATAACAGCAATGATATATATAACATTTTATTAATGGCAACGACCGGAGGAATATAAACGTATCAATTAACGTAATTATCTTTTATCTATAGCTCGAAAATTGCGTGTCTATATATATTCACACACACACACACACACACACACACACATATCTATACACCGGGATTTCCAAAATGGTCTTCCATGTTGTTTATGGTAAATAGGTAATTCTTGAGCGGTTTTTTAAACAAAGGACGAGATATAGAACTGAGGACGTCGTTTAGGAGATTGTTATACAATTTTGGGATGAGAATAAGTCAGATGGTTTTTCTTTACTGTTTTGTGTATCAGAGGAATTTTTCACGGTATTGTTGAACCTGGCTGATGATCTCGATGTTTACTTATTTTACAAGTGTTCTACATTGGTATACATGGTTTAATGTGAAATACACTGCTCAAAACAATTATGGTTTTAACAAAATTACGCAAAGATGTATACCGATAAGTGACATAAAATGAATCATCCATAATTTAAAGCCTAGCAGGAAACGGAAGAAGAAAACTTCATATGCAAATCAAAGTTCATGACGTCAAAAAGCAGAAAAAGGAGATAAGGGCAGAAATCGGGATGGTGCAGAAACGTCTGTTTTACAGCCGTAACTGTGAAGTTCGATTGCACAGTATTTTTTTTTGAGACAAGGTGACTTGAGGATGTCTCAACAACGTGATTTACCGGAATCCATGTCATGGCGTGTTATAGGCAGACTGGAATCCGGGCAAACACAACGTAGTGTCGCGGACGCTGTTGGAGTCGCCAGAAGTGTTGTTGCAAGGCTGTGGAATCGATTCCAAGAAACAGGAAATGTTAGACGTCGACCAGGGCAAGGTCGGCCACGCGCCACTACAGCAACTGATGACCGGTATGTACGGTTAACAGCCCGTCGAAACAGAACAGAGAATGATACGCAGCTGCAAAGACGACTCTTGGCAACAGGACGAAGGGTGTCCAGCCAAACAGTACGTAATTGGCTTCATGAGGGACGGCTCTATGCACGTAGGACAATGGTCTGCATTCCGTTGACCCCACGCCACCGTGCGGCCCGAAGAAGATGGGCTGCTGAGCATCGAAATTGGGAGCAACATGATTGGAGTTCTGGAGCAACATGCCAAGTGCTGTTTACAGACGAGTCCCGATTCAGTCTGGAGTGTGACACCCGACTTGTTCTGGTATGGAGGGACAGGGCACTCGAAATAACCCCGCATTCGTTCGTGAAAGGTCACAATACAGACGAGCTGGTTGGATGGTATGGGGTGGAATCAGCATAGGCGGACGTACGGACCTGCATATCATTCAGAATGGCACTTTGACGGTCCGCAGGTATGCAGACGAGATACTGCGACCTCATGTCATCCCTTACGCTGGAGCCATTGGAGATTCCTTTGTTTTCCAGGATGATAATGCCCGACCGCATAGAGCTCGTCTGGTGGAGAACATGCTTGAAGCTGAAACAATACAGCGCATGGAATGGCCAGCGTGCTCTCCTGACCTGAATCCAATCGAGCATGTTTGGGACATGCTCGGACGACGCATTGCTGCGCGACCAAGGCCGCCTGTTACTGTCCGAGACTTGCACATTGCACTTCTTGAGGAGTGGAACAGTATTCCCCAAGGTCTGATAGCATCCATGGCAAACAGGTGTGCAGCAGTCTTAGCTGTTCGAGGAGACCACACGCCCTATTAAAACTCATGCATCATGTCTAAACAGTACTTTTTTTTATCGTTTACATGTAACCAAATTGTTGCCCTAAATCATCTTTTCATGTTTTTTTCATATTTTCACAGAATTAAAGCTTAATTCCAAATTTTTTTACGTGATTTTCTGTATTGCCCATTGATACGCGTGTACTATACATTGTATGCCAATACGTGGCTGTCTCGCACGGTTTTCTTCACTTTTTTGCTTGCTCCCCTAATTGTTTTGAGCAGTGTACTTCACATTTGGAAATAGTTTATCAAACGTTTTCCCGAACTCAAGAGTCAACCCATAGGATCCTATACTAAACACATAGCTTCTACCACCACACTGGAACATTCTACTGCCGTCGGGGGGGGGGGGGGGTGCGCTGCTATTTTCACTTTGAGAAATACTGGGTGTTGAAAGATATTTTCAGTCACTGATGCCAAAAGTTTCTAAATGCATGTCTCCAGTAGTGTTATACCAAAACATATAGTCTTTGACACATAGTTGCTATAAAAAGGAACTCGCAAGAAAAATATTTTTAAACACCTTTCTGGAAGACTTTGTTTTCATGTCTACAACAATAACTACAATGGTTGAGAATACGTCAGAATAACAACTGCTGCATTTCAATTAAAATTTCAGACCTCATTTTTTATCGTTTATGGCTGGCTATGAAATACGGAGCAAGTCCTCCGACCGGAAAGCATTTCCGCGTTGAAAGTAGGCAGAACTTCAACTCTCTTACATAACAAGAAAATTCAAGCATCTAGTATTTTCACTTGAAAATATGGAAGTGAAGTAGTAGCAGCGTTAGAGAACACGAAACACGTATCACTCTGGCAACATAAATACGTTACGATCACTCATAAACTCAGAACACTCATATAGAATTTACCAATGCGCGTTTTACAAAATCATTCAATTCCACAGGGGAAAGTGTTGTTTGCGAAGTGTATATGTCACTGCCGAAGCCCAACGTTAGGCACTTCACGAATTGTCTAATTTCATTGAGTATTCACCCAACCAATGCTCGAATTTCAGGTTTTGGCCAGTCAGTTAGAGAAGTGGCCGGAGATGCCTGGCCAAAGTCGGGTAACAAAAGACATGATTCGGGATCATCCCCAAGTTGGTGTATTTTTTCGTGTTAATTATGTCCACGTAAGCTATTGCAACCCATCAAACCGCAATCACAATGCGGTAATCATTTTGTTTTATTCAAATTTTGAAAGAAAAAATATATTTCTATATTATTATGCAAATAACTTTTCTCTCCCGAATTTCTCTTTTTTTTCTCTCTCTCTCACGTAACATAGAGCTAATCCAATGCAGATATTAGCCATGTATCACACGTTGGCGGTGAAAAATATTGGATTTGGCATTTACCGCACAGTCTTACATCAGCGCATTGAACTTTGGCCAGGGATCCCCGGCTACTTCGTGAACTAGTCTTGAACACAGCCCGATTCATTTCTGAAAATTGTACTTTGGGCAAGCCTCTTGGCCATTTCGCGAATTGCCCTCACTTCGGGCTTTAGGAGTAACATATGTATTTAAGCCGCAGTAGTAATTTGCTTTATCACGTATTCCTCCGTTTATTATGTCAAAAACTCACTTCAAAGATCGATAAAACGCCAACATCATCTGTATTATCGAGTAGTTAATACAGTTTTGTTTCTAACCTTGTGGGGAAAAAAAAGAAAGAAACTAGAAAATTCCTTGATATTGAGCTCTCCCTGAATACATAAATCTCACAAAATGTGTAGAAATGAATAGAAATAAAAACATTTAACAGAAGTGGATTCAATTTATAGTATTAGATATTTCATGAAGTAGATTGTTCACACGTATTTTTTTTTTATTTAAAAAAAATATTTTTATATTATTATTTTTTATTCTTGGAAACTTTAGAGAGATTTCGATCCATCTGCAGGAAATAATAAAAGAACGCCTCTCAATTTTTATGCCATTGGTGATGGTTGCACTTCTCTTAGAAGAAGATGCTTTGGAAATGCTCCAAACGAAATTTACTTCATACTTTCTCTTACTAGTAATGCTTCAAACGCATATAGAATAAAAATGAAAAAAGAAAACACATTTTTAAAACTGGTCACGTTTCGTTTTTAGATTTCAACATCAACCTCCACGAATTCATCTTTCTTTACTTTCTGTAATAATTTCGGGAAATACTAACAGACGTGTATTTTCGCATTTTCTGCAGTTTCTATCATTTTCAACTCAAAATCACTCACAAATAAAATATATATATATATATCATGTAAATGATAATTCAATTTACGTAAATTGGGTTTCAGGTATCTGACATTCTTTCGGTGAAATGTGAGTGGTAATCTTTTCTTTAAAGTGTTCTCCAAGTGTTTCTTTTACATTAGCCTTATGTTACCCTCGGTGATGTCTTACGTAATATTAGCTAAGTAGATATAATTGGTATTACTTAAAGTACTTGACAATACTGTCAATTATCGTCTTTTTTTAAGAATTTCCGTAATGGCAATTTTCTCGTAATCCGTTTAGGGAAATATTTATTTCTAGGAGAGAAAACAGAAACCAATATCATTGATAATTGAAATCAATTCATGTGACGGATAAATATTTTTTTTCGTGTCCCGTAATTACCATTGTCACCTCTTTCTTGTGAATTATTTATAGGTATAGATTATCTCCATTTATTTATCAATTGTTATTATTTTGTCGTTTTCAGCAATTTTTTTAATTGTATTGTTTTTTATTAATTTCTATCATTTTATTGTTTTTATCAAAGACCAAGTATATATGCTATCAATAGCGCTGATATATATTTGCTGTTCTATAACACTGGATATCTGCCATTCTTTCTTAGCGAATGTTTTTAATGCTTTGTTAAAACTACAATTTTTTATATTATTTTGTTCTTGTGTTGTCGTCTATGATGTCTTACTTAATATTAGTAATGGACATATTTCAACCATTTAAATATTTCATATTTTAAATATAGTTGAAACTATTTAAATTACTTGACAATGTCTGTGAATTATAAATTTTTTTAAAGAATTTGTTAAATTGTAATTTTCTCTCAATCTATAAACGGAAACATTTATTCTACGAGGAAACATGGAAGGCTTTGTTTTTTTAATTTTCACACGTATAGGTTATCAATATATTTATCAATTGATATGGTTTTATTGTGTATAGTATCTGTTACCCGCAGCTTCGCTCACGTGGATTTGATAATCTGAAAATTCCCCCATATAAAATTTCAACCCGTCATGACCCTACTTGTGCGTTGAATTTTGAGTGTTACTGAGTGTCGATATTATAAAATATAATACTGACCGAAAATTTCATGTTTACACCTCAGTGGTTTGGGCTTTCTCTCTCAGCGATGATCAGAGGCACAGAATTTCTCAATCTTTCCTTGGAGCTCGTGTACACTGAAAGGGACCGTACATGGACGGCCGGACCAGACTCAGGCCAAGCTCACAACTACTGACGTTGCCACCAGATGGCGACTTACACCATGATGACGTCACTCTCCGCTATCATACGAAGGTTTTTAACAACTGGATGTTGCGAAGATATATTTTGGAAAGAGAGAAAATTCAATTCTTTGTATCTAACATTCAGCGAATATGAACGATAATATTTTCTGTAAAACTGAAATGGTTTATTTTGGCCCTGTGTTATGTTCTGGTGATGTCTCACATATTAGTAGCTATGAAAATATGTGCTACTAGCTTGAAATATACGAAACAATATCTATAAATTATTCTTTTACGTATTTTCATAACGACAAGTTTTGCGCAATCCATTGATGGAAATGTTTTTTTCCAGAAAAAAAAATTGAAAGACAAATATCATTAATAATATTAATATCATCAATTCATGTAATGGGATAACAGTTTGTTGCACCTGCTAATTATCACTACTTAGTCATCTCTTTATAACCTAAGCCTTTCTTCATTTTTAATTATTAATGCGCATAGATTATCCATTTATTTGTATATTGCTATCATTTCATTGTTTCATCAAACGTTAAAATATATCTGTTATCAATTGCGTTGATATATAAGTTTTTTCGTGCATCATAACCTCCAAACTATGTCTCGGATATTTGAAACAGGAGATATTTACTTTATATTTTAAGACACAATAGACACTGCGTATTTTTAATTTCTTTATAATGCTAGATAGAAAATGAAGTGAAGCATATAGAGTTTACACGTAAAATTCTAAGACACGTGCGCTATATTGATAAGTTATGGTAAAATAAGTAGCTCATAAATTTATGAAATATTTCTTAGAGAAAAAAAAGTGATTTCAGAAAAATTATTTTGTACAATAGGCGTAGATAATACGATTACTTTTGAATGGATAATTGCAAAATTTAATTTGAATAGATATACACGTCAATAGAACTGGATTTTTTAACTGAAAATGAAGATGCACATATGTGTAAATATTCTCGCATCACCTGCATCTAAAAATTCCAAAACCACAACAAAACTCGTGGAATTTAGGGGAAAATAACGAATCAGAAAAAGAATGGTAATGAGTAATAATATCTGAGGATAAGTATCGCGTATCAATTTTCAGCCATAACATTTCTTTTGTAGATGAAATCCACTGGAACAAAACACACTGAAAATGTCCACGGTGCGTATTAGCTGTTAAAAGAACACTCATTCATGATATTCGGATAAAAAACCGGGAGGTAAAGATCAAAAATTAAAATTCGAATTTGCTTAGTGGTAAAGCTAGAGTGACAAAGAGGAACATGAGCGCAATTAAAATCAGTGGAGATAAAACTTTAGGATTTGTAAATTAATGTACACCAGACGAAGAAAAATATAAAGCAGGAGTATTAAAAAACGTGCTCGAAATTTTCAATCCGATCCTCAAAAAAGTTTGTACTTTTAGAAAGAAATACAGGAGTATGTGACCTCATGGATGCACAGTTATTCGAAAGAGTCTTACTAAAGTACCGCCCTAAAACTGATAGTGAGAGACTGAAAAAAAAAAACCCAGTGAATAGCGGGAAACAGGCCAAACCATTGAAAAAAGAATACACGTTATAACAATACAAAGAGGAGGAAAATTTCTCTAAAACAATATAAATATTATTTTGGAATTGTTAATGTTGTGGGTGAAATAACTGTCATTAATGTTGAAAAGAAATTGTAAATTCTTATATTCGTTTGAATCTTGGTGCACAAATTATGGTTCTGAGGATAATCCAGTTTGGACCTCCTAACTTTACACGTTCCCGACAAAAAGTTTCAGATCCCTCTGTATTTTATATTAAGCTTGCACTTTGTATATAGTTCGTGTTAGTGATTAGACAAATATATATGATTTTTATTTCAAATACATACACACATGATGAGACTAACGCATAAAAACACAGTGAGGAATTTTTTTATGGACAATAAATTTGGGTTTATGTAAAACATCTGCAAACATTCTTATCTTTTTAATTACTTTCTCGCAATGTCATTGTCCATTTCAAGTCATTTTGTATTTAAATATTATTACTGTATGTATTAAATATTATATCCAAATCCACGAAATCAAAGGTGCTTCTTAAATCTAGAAATACTGTTATAGATTATTTGCTGTTTATAAATCCTTTACTTACATAACCATTTAATTCAATTACGCCCATTTCGGTATTTCTATTTTTTTGAAAAAAAAAATACATATTGATACTATACTACGTGATGGCTTCTTGAATTTTTTTGTTTTATTGTGTGAACAAGACCAAAAATATATTTTCCTGTTTAGACGGCAATTGTGAGTGAAAACGTAACTGTTCGGTTCAAAGAATTTTCGAAAGTTTGTTTTCGCCAAAGATAAGCGACAAGAGAAGCCAAGGATCAGGGAAAGGGAGCTTATAATAATGAACTGTTTTATTCTATGGATTCCATTTAAATATATATTAGTGTTCATTCCTCGGAAAAATCACTCACGACATCTGTATCGGATGAAGTGGAAAAAGAAAAAGCCGAGGGTATTTCTCTCCAAAAAATGAAAAAAGTAGTCAATTTTGGAAATAAATTATTTTTCTGCCTTTTGAGGAGAGAAATGTGTTATTTCAAGCCAAAACTTACTTTTATTTCCATGAACGATTTCAGAAAGGGTTGAGCAGAATAAAAGAAAAAGGTGGAGTGTAAGAATATAAGTAGAGCAAAGAGCTCTCGACCAGAAGTTATACGAGACGTGAGGAACTAATATCACCGATTTCGAACACTTCCCTTCGAAATCCCAAGAAACGAGCACCTACCTATACTTTAGTTTCGTTTTATTATTATTTTATTTTTTTTGCCAGCGATGATGGATCACGGCCTACAGCTAGCTCTACTTTCGCCTACACGGAAACATAAAAATTCCTTTTATACTTCTCCGTCCCGTATTTTTCCTCGTTATTTTTTCCGCCTACCTTTCCGCATGCTTCCCTCTTCTGATACATTGTAGATACTCATCCGGGACATTGAAAACCTTCGAAGGAAAAAAAAAAGAAAGAAGAGGAATGTAGAGCATACCGATTTCTTCCCGAGTTTTTGACATCTTGACTTGAGTGAACATATTCAATAAAATCCGACTCTAAAGCCGAATACCGATCATGTCGACCTGCGTGAGACATTACGCTCGGTATCCGAGATGTTTTCGTGTAAAATAGCAACGGCGTTTGATATTTATACATGGTTATACATTCCATCGAACCATCACTATTTTACTTTTCTACATATACCAATACTGTATGCGATAAATATATATATATTTTAGAGCTTCGTGAAGGGCTTGTTTGGACCGTGGCGGTGTCCTCAAATTCCGTGGTGGTCCAGACCCAGTGTTTCTCGACTTTTTCTTCCATCCATGGTTCCCTTTAGAGCATATTTTTTCTCGTGGCTGCCTGTATTATGCGTAGACCCCCCCCCCCCCTTCTTCATCCAAGGGTAAGATTACTTTGTTTACGAACAAAAAATTTGAAAGCAAGATTGATCTCTATACCCACAAAGCCCAGGGATTTTCCCATTAGAAAAAACCCTGGCCTTCACGGAAATTAATGATCTGTGGCCCCGCACATATCATGTATAAAAATCTGTTATCGCATATAAAAAATACTTACTCTCGAAAGCCATAGTACCAGAACTCGTCCTATGGACACACGGTTCCCCTAAAGGCCATGCCTGGAGAGAACCCAGGTTTTTAATGCTGTATCGATATGCAGTATCGTTTTGGTTTTGAATGACAGTGAATGACTTTAAATTCAGGATGCAGAATTAGTGAAAGAAATAACTCTCGTAATTTCTGATAGAAATTATTTCACAATCTGTAAAAGAATAATTGCTTAATTGGAGGATTGAAAATGCCAGAGGCATAAGTCAAGATTTGGTTGATGTGTACTTAGTCACATAAAATATATAAAATTACCAAGAATTGCCGTACTTAAATGCGAATGAAGTGGTGCAAGTTCAAGTTGGTAAAATAGCCTACAGATGGCAATAATAATAACTTTCGTGACGCAATAATTGCTAGTTATCTTAAATGCATAATTCTTTCTTCTGAAAATTTTTTTCCGAGGTGGCTTACACCATTTGTAGTCCCAACATCCCAGTAATTGAAAGAAATGATTTCAAGGTATATATTGAAAGGAAAATAATTTTTTCCTCGAGCATTTCCGAAGGAAATGATTCGCATAGCATTTCCGAAGGAAATGATTAAATAATCATTCAAGGTGATCTCAGATCGAAGTTAATCTCACAATTAATTAATTTAATCAATAATTAGTCAAATACTTTTCAGAATTCAGTGAAAGATTTTTTTCAGAACCGATAAAAATTGATAATTAATAAGAAGAATAATTTCAAAACAAATAAAAGAAACAATTATTTTTGTTCCTGTTTCACTCGAGGGGCTTCCACTGGTCCATTGAAAGATATCACTAAATTATATGAGTTGGTGGCACGCTGGCTTCGCGGGAAGTTTCAATTTGGCCCGTCGTGTATGAAAGGTTGAATACACTGGATGTACACCTCGCACTCGCAAAAAGTATGTCTGAGGAATAGCACCAAAGCTTATACATACGAAGATGCACTAGTTTCTGGCCTGCGAGCGGTAGTCATTTGACACATCCGCCCGAAGACTGAATAGGTTGTGCACTTCTGATGTAGACGGTACACTAAATGTTGACGGGATGTTTCATATGGAATAACAAAATACTTATTTTCGTCAATGCCGGAAAAAAGTTGTTTTTTTCCGTCTCAAATGTCAAATAGCGAAAAGTACTACTCTGCAGATTTCAGTCTATTATTATTCCACACCATGTCTTATGATGCAAAAAACAGATCGGTTTCTCCATTCACTGTATATTCAGAAATATTCCCTCATGTTTTGAAACACCCTAAAAATATTCTGAAATATAAAGCTTTTTGACTAACTGGAAGGTTCTCCCAGCGTTTCCTCACTGACTAAATCAGAAAACAGAAACGGGAAACTTGCTTCGAGGATGAAAAAGAGTCAGAGAAAGAGAGTCGTAAGATCAAAGTTACATGGAATGAGTCAGATAGAAACAGACAGAGCGGAAACACTCCGACAGAAATACCCTTTGAATCCTTTCCTTTCCCTTCTACATATAAATCAGAGGAATACATAGTTTTGACGTGAAAATAACATGTTGCGGTGACGTGACGCAGGAGGTGTCGGTGCCGTAGGTGTATATAACACCGTTACAGAAACACAAAAGAAACTGAAAAAAAATAATTCTGATAGCTCTAAACAAAAGCATTTGCGACAAGGCAAGCAGTTTTAGCTTCGTATTTCGTACTGGGCGTAAAAACGAGATAAACATAAACGTCCTACGTCATTGTGTTCGACTCATACACAGTGTCTCTCTCTCATACACTCTCTCTCTAACACTCCAATTTTTTTTTTTCCGATCTCACTTTTACTCCAACACACACACAAACACACACTTTCTTCAGTGGTGTTGGATGAGAAAGAAAGAGAGTAGAACTATGTCTTCGCTGTCATTTGTCGTTTCGTATTACAAAGCCAATTTCCTCTCTGCCGAAAGATATATCGAATAAGCCAAAACGACAGCTCTTATTCCAGGGTGCACCCCCCACCCGAACTTTCCTTTCCGAACATTCCTTCACTTACGAGAAGAAATAAATCATCGACGGTTGTATGGCCAAGGGCACCCAGGACTCGCATTATTACCTCTCATACCTCCTATATTCCTCCCTCTCCCTCTCTCTTTCCCAGAGCCTCATCTCAGTTCTATGAAACCCTAAGCGTCCGTTCATACCGAGAACATATCATCGACAGGACATGGGAGAATTTTTCGGGGAGGGGAAGAGAGAAACACAACTACAGGTTGGAGAGCATAGAAAGGAATAAAACTCCGAGAAATATGAAGAACTCGAGCAAGTTAAAGGTTATCATTCCATGTCTCTCTCTCTCTCTCTCTATATTCCTCCCTCTCTTGCTCCTGGTTCTTTCCCGAAATACAACTTGAGTTTTGGAATTCCCACGAGTTATTTCCTGTTTTTTTTTCTATAGTTGATATGTCACTTCTGACATAATACTTTTCTTGTTTTTACTATATGACTATTTTTCTCCGGGTATTTCATATTTCATGTTTGACGAAATGAATTTTATATACAGGGTGATTGCTTAATTCCTCTTTGCCGCATTTTACCGGTAAATTTATGATCCTAACGCATAGTTCCAATTAGAATAATTATCCAAATAACGTGTAGAACTCAGATACGTCTTTCATGTTGGAAGGAGCTTTGCAGTTATGGCTCTTTCTCCTCTTTTAAAAAAATCATTCCACGTTTCTAAGTGCAATATTCACAGAGATATTAGAAATAAAAAATCTGAGGAAAATTGAAGAAGGAAAACATAAATAGGAGAGAGAAGCGTTGTCCGATAATAAATGCTCTTCTTTCCCAATTTTTCTCCGCTTTTTTGTATTCAAATATCTCAGTGAATATAGCACTTGGGGAAACGTGAGATTTTCTTTTTTGGCTTCAGGAGAGACAGCAGTAACTATATAATTCCTTGCAACATGGGCGATGTATCAACGTACTAAGCGTTGTTTGAATACTTTTTCTAACTGAAAGTATGCCTCTAAGATCAATGGCTTGACAATAAAATGCGGTTAAGAGGAATTAAATAATCACCATGTATACGTTACAGTAAATGTGATAAATCGGTTACTATGCATAATAACTTATCGTTTCGTCGGCAAGTTTGGTAAATTTAGTATTTTTAACATCGACTATACATATTATCCAAGTGCCACTGGTAAATTTGATGAATATTTGAAATTTATCGCTTTTATACTGGCGAATTTGCATAATGCCATAGCCCTATTCGTGAATTTTATGAATATGAAAGAATTCTCTGATGGGTCTAGTAAGTTTCACAAATATAGTCGGATCCCGACTTCCCATTCAAAGAATTGCATTATTTGACGATTAAAATAGTGATTCCATGATAAAAATTAGTTGAATAGAATAATTTGTTAAATGGGAGTTCGTTATATCGGGGGCTCTATCAATTTTAGACCCGGCCATTAACTTTTTCGAATTTTCAAAATATTTTTGCATTTTTGATACTCAAAAATTGAAATGCAGTAAAAACATAACGCCATGAATTTTTATTTTCTCGATTCGTTTTTTGTGAAGAATTAACAAACTTCATTAAATTTTTTTCAGCCAAGATGAAGAGCAGGTCATAATCATCTTCACATACTATTTTTTTTTCCAAAATGTTATTGATACATTTTATGTAATAAGTCTCACACGGAGGTACTTTCTCCTGGAAGCCGTTTTAAAAACTGTCTGAAAGTTGAACTTTAAGTGCTGCCCTGATTCACGATATTTCTAATTCAAAACTTACACAATCCTTCAAGTCAAGATTTGACTGACTCCCTGAGATAACAAAAAAATTATACAGTGAGAAAAACAAACCCACACATTTGTCTAAAAGGTTTGTAGATGTTATTTCGGATTCATATATCCGAGTTCATTAAATCCGGTTCAGACTCTGCTGCTTCACAGGTACGGTTATCGAGAGAACTACTTACATTTTATCACAACAAATGAGACTGATTCATCAAATTTACCAATACGAAATGGCGATTATGCATAATAATCAGCAAATGTAATGAATTCAGGACAATTCATCATGTTAGATAACGACACTTGGACATTATGCATAATCGGCGGTAAAGGTGATGCTATAGTGAAATTTATCAAACGTGCTAAAATTGTTGTACGATTATTGCGATTATGAATAATAACAGATTTTATTACATTTGCAGTAACATTTGTATATGGTATAAAATGTGAGGGTGTAGTCAGAAGTAACTGGAACTATATTTTTAGGAAATTGAACTTAATATTGTACTCTCATATACTCTCGATCTAATATCCCCACGTTTTCCCCACTACTTGAAACAGTTTTGGAATTCTTGATGTGGAATACCGTTGCACACACCCTAAAAGGAGATTTTTTTTCCACTCATTTCCGCCGTCGAGAAACATTTCTGTATTATGTAAATGGGTGTGTGTGTGTTTTTTTACAGAAACATGTCGCAAGAAACGAGATCTGGTAAAAAGGGAAGATGGAAAACTAGAACCATTTTATTTTCTGCAAAAAAAGCCGCTCCCCCTCCCCCCACACACACACATCTATATCAGACCAGTCAGTATTTTTTGTTCCAGTAACAAGTATATTAGGCACGAATTTGTCGGACACCACTTCCGATTGAACCTGCCATCTTATGATAATTGAAGTTTTGTTTGTTTAGACAGTTGGTCTTTTATAAAAGGATTTCCACGGTGAGCAGGCAGACCCTTAACACGATACTTACGTAACTTACATAACGTGAAAAATTCATGTATTTACCATCTTCACTTTAAGATATGGAAGACAGATGACGGTACCAGCAAGAACATGAGACAAGCATGACTCTAACAACATAAATAACACGTTTGCTGCCACACACACAATCAGAAATTGTTGGTTGTTAAATTGTTGATGTTTTTTCTTCTCATTTCTGCTTGTTTAGGGCAATAGCTCACAAATTGGCATTTCTGGAACAATAACACCGGATCCATACCAGCAGACCTCTGCATAATTCCGCAGTTCCAATGCCGCTCTTGAGGATTGTCTGGAACAGCGCAGGTGATTTAAAAGGTGGACTTTGCTGCGTAGATACATCACGAAAGTTTTTACCTTGTGGAATTCTGCTAATTTGTGGAACCGGCTTAAACTTGGGATTCCCTTGTGGCGCTGCTTGTCTTGTGCAATTTTTATATTTTTATTATGTTTTTTATGCCACTCACTAGCTAGGCATTATCTAGTGTCTTCTTGTATTGGAGTTCAGTCTGGCTCCAACTGCCGACCGAACATGTTGTAAAAATCTCTCTCTCTCTCTCTCTCTCTCTCTCTTCAATATCTTCTATTAAATAACTTAAAAAAGAAAAGGAGTCATGACTCAGTATATTTCCAAAATAATGAGACATCCACCAGCACTCGCGTCACTACACCCTCATAGGACCATACGTGAGAGCTTGTATAATATCCAATGGTTTCATCTGTGATATTCTCCGATAAAGAACGACATTACACGCAATGCTTTCATGCGTTGATTAAAACACAACATAAGAAAAATCAAAGGTCATTGGTCGTTGCAGTCGTTCCGGCTTGGAGACTTTACACTAACATCGGTTAGCAAAACAATCTTCAACTACATCATACATGCGTGCAATATTGCCATTCAGGGTATTTTAGTGCACCTTTATGTCCAATCCATTCTTTTGATTTATCTATATTTTTGAATTCAATGGTACTACAGCAGAACGTCGGGGGAATCGAGCATCTATTTAAGCTTTGTAGGCCAAGGGATGCCCTCAGAAATGTTCTGTGTTAAGCCAATCTCAGGGTGTTCCCCCTCCGATGAGAGCCCTAGACATTGGCTACGACTCTTTTCGTTCTTTAATTCTTTTTTGGATTCTTTGGTTAATTTCATTCTAAAAATTTTTGAAAAACAATGAAACTTTAATAATATAGTTTTATTAATAAATATATGGTAGCATTAGGAAATATACGATTAATTTAGGTCTGATGGACTTTTAATTGTGATATGCTTTGTATACGATACCGAAAAAGTGTCGATAGCAAAAAAAAAGACATTGAAGAGATTAAACTTTCTTTTAATCATTGGTTTTTAACCTGGAGTGCACGGACATTTAATGGTTCTTTAGGAAGGTTTCAGGTCCATGAACTTTGATGCGATAACAATAACTTTATTGTTTTTCATGATTATGTGCTGAGTATTGTTCCGTGAAAGACTTCGTTGCTTTCTTGTTACTGACATAGGCGTGTTTGTTCTTTACCATATTGAGACAATGGATACGCTAAACAAAAACAGTCAAAAACTTCTGCTTTAGATTATTATAAGCGCTAAATTAAAATTATTTTTAATGAAAACAAACCAACGTCGTTTCATTAACAAACTCCTATCGCTGAAATACCTTTATATTCAGAATTTTGACAAATAAATAAATATTCGTATAGGTTCAAGCTATCGTGCAGACAATAAAACATTCTAGTTTTTAAAAAAAATAATGCTTTTCGAATATCATCGTACATTAAAATTTTAGTAAATGACAATATTCACTGCACCAACGCTATTTAAAATTAAATTAAAAATAATTCAGTGCGACGCAATGTGATAAATAATTTTATAAATATTCAACGAATGATATCCCGTAAACACTGTGTGTTTTTATGCATAAATATATCCTTATATACACATAAAAATTTGAATTTTTTTTCCCAGCATTTACGAACCTGAATGATGATTACCCTTCCATTCATTGGATAACGTAAATGTTCAAGATGGAACTTCATTGGCCCTGCTGCTTCTTACTGCGTGGCTGTTATTTCCTATTCCAATACGCTCAGTAAAGTATTTACGGAACCAAAAGTATTCGATTTAATACAATTTTTTTTACTTCTTATTCCTTTATTTCTACATATTAAGGAGAAGGAAAAGAAAGAAAGAAGAGGAAAACTATTTCTTGTATCAAGAAATTTGCTCATGCGGCCGAATCGATTTGCTTAAGTCTTTTTCCGGAATCTACTGCGCTCAGTAAAAAGAAATAAGAAAAATATTCCGTTTCTCTGTTTTTTTTTTTTTGCTGCTTATTCTATTCCTTTTTCTGTAAGAATAAGAATGTCCAATACCGAATGGTGAACCGGACTGAAGATAAAAACAAAATAAGAAATGAAGAGAGAGAAAAGACTAAGAAACGGTAGCGATAAATGGATTTCACGAAAACTTTCTGCAGTGACATTTTATTTCTTTTATATATATATTTTTTTTTTCTTATTTTCTTTCTGTTCTAGATTTCTTTGTATATTATTCTTTGTTTGTTGTTTTGGCGCATTGTTTCTTATATATACCTAAGAAGTACTCGTAAGGGGAAACTCTTAGCACCATGTGATGTCCGACTAACTTCCTGTTGTGTTTAAGCAGAGTTATCGCCAATAAGTCTTTCTACTATCAGTTCCTTCGAATGAAGTGGAATTAATCGAAAAATACTGCATCTTAATATGGTATATATTTATATGTGATTCTAAGTCCTTAATGAATAGTTCTGTTTACTGTCGGGGAGTTGCATTTGCCGAGTGCGCGATTGATGGTTGGCTTCTCGGTTTGGATGTATTAAAATATTATTGTTTTCAATAATCACGATATCTTTTGATGATTGCATAGCGGGTAGTTTTCCACAGGGCCATATAACAAGAGCTGTCTCGTCAGGCGATGGAGTCGACACCATCTGACATTCCCCTGAAGAACCGAGTGCGCCCGTGTTGCTAATTACGGTAGTTTGTACAATCGCTGTACTACCCATACAAATACAAATACAAATACAAATACAACGCCACAACAGGCAAAATGCCCAACGAGGTGGCTGATAAAAAGATGCCCATAAAAATATGGTTGTCATATGTTTCAAAAATACAGCAACCCAATTAAAAATGCAATTAACACAAATTACAAACAATATATACACATGATAAAATATTATACAATGCCCATAAAGAATACTTATGGTTGTCTTATTCTAAGAATGGATAGCTTCTCGATTTACCCCAACGTGTTTATCGTATTTCTTTTTAAACGTGTCAATTGTGTTACAATTTACTACCTCCGGGGGTAAGCTATTCCATTTATTAACAACCCTATTGGAGAAAAATTCCCTGCGACACCATAACCTTGCATTGTCCCTCACCAATCGATACTGGTGTCCCCTTGTAAAAGCAGTCGATTGGCTGTGTACTAAAAGTTCATGGTCCATCCTATCCATCCCATTGAAAATTTTGAACACTTCGATCATATCTCCTCGACACCTGCGTTCATCCAATGTAAACATATTCAAAAAATGAAGTCTTTCTTCATAACTCAAGCCCTGTGTGCCAATAAGGACACGCGTAGCTCTTCTCTGCACCCCTTCAACCAAGTCTATGTCCCTCTGTAGGTATGGTCTCCAAAACCTTACAGCATACTCCAGTCCAGGACGAACTAAGCCTCGAAAAAGCGGAAGAATGACTTTAGGAGAACGCGAAGAGACCTTTTTGAAAATGAGACCAAGCATTCTATTCGATTTTTTGACAACCGCTGAACAATGTTCAGAAAACTTAAGTCGCTCGTCAATGAGAATTCCCAAATCGGTGACTCTAGTTGCATCCGGGATAGTGACACCATTCAACTCGTAAGAGAACCGTGGGTTGTTCGAACCAAAATGAGCGACCATGCACTTATCTACGCTAAACGTCATGCTCCATTCATTTGCCCATGCTGCAATCTTGTTTAAGTTGGTCTGGAGCAACTCCCTATCGCTTTCATTTCCGATTACCCCCATTAGCTTCACATCATCTGCGAATTTGCTAGTAATTCCATCGATACCCTGATCGAGTTTGTCGATAAAAAGTGAAAAAAGTATGGGGCCAAGGACACTTCCCTGAGGAACTCCACTTGTGACGTCTGTCCAACCAGAGAATTCCCCGTTCACCATAACTCGTTGCGACCTATCTCTTAACCACGATTCTATTCAATTCAGCAAGTTGCCCCCTATTCCAATCTCGTGTAAACGCTTCAAGAGTTTGCCATGTTGGACCCGATCGAATGCCTTCTGGAAATCAAGGTAAACAACGTCGACATTTTTGCTCTTACCCAAAGCCTTAGTCACGTTAGCCTTTACTACTGATTTCTTTTCAAAATTATGTTTTTGATTATTTTCATTAGTTTCTGTTTATTTATTGGCGTGCTTTGTTCAGCTGTTTAATCATTCAAAATAAAAAAAATTTGCATTTGCTTATGAGGTTGCTTCCAATAAGAATATTTTCCTTGGATCGATGTCAGTCGAATCATGTACGCTAACTTTTACTGGGTTGATTGAAAGCCAACTCGAGAGAGGTAATATGTATCATCTTCTGAACTTTATAATAATTTAAATTGACTATCTGTTTTCATTTGAATGAGGTATAGCTTTTAAGACCCTTGGATTTCGTTAATACCAATACCACTGCAACATAAAAGCGTGAGAAGCAAACATAAGCGTGTTCATACTCTACTCGATCGAGGTCCTTAACAGTTATGGACACAATATTTCGCAATTCTCTGGGTCTTTAGGAAAAGAATGAGAAGAATTAGAAATGAAATGATTTGAATCCCAAATTGTTCTCCGAGAATTCTTCTTTCATGTTGCAATCGCACACGAACTCATATTTGTTTATCACTGACTTACACAGGAATCATTTTTTTTTAAATAAAAATACCACAACTACATACCGTCTTACTAAAATACCACCATGGACACCATGATCACTCACTTTAAAGAGTAAAATAAGCAATTAAAATTTAAACCAATCATCTTCAATACAGTACGTATTGAAAGCTGATGTCGTCTGCGAAAGAAAAGTAGCAGTGCCGTGACGTCGCATAATAGTTCCGAAACCACACATGGCGTCAAACGCAACATAAAAGAGATGAAACATACGGCCCTGCGTTTTCTACTCTTGGCGAAGCTGTTTTTACTAATTTATGTCTTTTTTTAAAACAAAGCAAATGTATTTAAAAAATATATGAAACACTCATAAAAGTCAATTTCATCAAACATGAATAAATTCATCGTGCTAAATACTTATCTATTCGATATACTTCTATTGCATATCATAATATATGGCATATTCCTGTCAAAGTTTTACAGATTTTATCTCTTAATTTCTGACCCTTAAGTTTAGAGACATCAAAAAGAATCATGCATCTTTTCTGGGCATGTTCACTTCCATAGAAACAACATTAAAATTAAATTATATTCCTTAAAAATAGCTGATTTAAAAAAATAAATTTAAGACATAAAAAAGTTCTAAAATGAATGAAATTTTTGTTTTGTAAATGAAGTTGTAAAGCCGATGTTCCCCATTGGGAGCTTTAGCCATTAAAATGTTAACAACCGCACATCTTAACTTATCAGAGAGAAAACGTCAGCTAAACGTCACCGTCAACTTATCAGATAAAACTATACCCAGTTTGTTATCGAAAATTTATTTGTAAATTCTTTTATGTTCATTTAATCCTTGTGATGACACCAAAAGTACTGATGTCTCAGTCTTGAAACACTGTTTAGGAAACTACAATTGTAATTTTCAATTTGAATATAATTGTAATATTCTCAAGAACACGCTACGCCACTGGCTGGTCTCACGACACCCTAATTAAGTTCGACACCGTTTAGTTTTAATAGTAATTGTAAATTATCTTGTTTTAATTTTAGCATCTGATTTGTCGAATTCCATGGGGGAAACTTCGAAATAAAGCCAATGTCATATTTATATATTAACTTTACGAACATTTTACAGTACGATTTTTTTTTTCAAATCATGTGCACATAAATTAACCACTATAGAATGTCAGAAATATTTTTAATCTTATATTTGATTTTCTTACTATCTCTTCCAATCAAAAAGTCTGAATTTCTCGCAAAAAATTGTGAAAGTCAAACGTGATAACATATTTATAAAACAAAAAAAAAACGTGCATTTCTATACGGTATTCTTTAGTCTATTGCAACTTTACACAAGAATAAGAATAATCCTTTTCTGAACATTTTCATGAGGAAAAGCTTCAGAATTCATCGGAAAATGAGAATAAGAAGATGATAGTGAGGGCAGGAAAAGAATTTGTGCGTGACGTGCAAACACAAGAGGCACAACACCCACTCTCTCTTCACGTACGGCCTTTTACAAATGACTCGAAGCAACTGATGTTCCGAGGATTAAGCATTTGCATATTTTGTCACGAAGCCTTCATCCTTTGTATCATCATTCTTCCCCGTGGCAGCAACAAACAAATCAAATGCACGATAACAGCTAACGACGATAACAGATTCTGGTACCCCTGTAAAGACATTTCTTTTTTCCATGCCGCCTTATTCTTTACTCGTTGAATATTTTTCTTAAATATGGTATTCTTGTTTTTTCTTCTACTTCTCGAATAGTATTATATTTTATTAGGAATAACAAGAAGCAATATTTTTTTTTATTGCCATTATTCAAAAAATAGATGACAACAAATATGAAAGGTTGGAAATTTTTTACGTTGCACACAATAGCTATTATCATATTCAGTCTCGCGGTAGTTTGGGGTTTTGGGGTGATACCACTTGAAAATAAAATTAAGAACTTAAATATTTAAGAGGGTTGGTATACACGTAAATTTTCTGAAAAACACATTTTCAAATTTTTCAATTTTCAGTTACTACAATATTTTCTGCGTCTATTTGTGATGTAGAAGTATTTTTAAAATATTCTAATATAAACTGCAGGCAGGCACTGTATACGCTAATATTTTCCATTACAGTGCTCTTTTCTGAAAACTGAGTTTCTGTCAGATAACAAACATTTTTTCGAATACCGTTCATTCAAATGTCAAATCATAATCAAATATAATCGATGATCCGTCTTAGTGCATTAATGTGTACACACGTGTCGATAAATTGCAACTTGATCAGTACAAAGGATACCACTGACCAGGAAGGCCAACCAACATTTAGTGAATGATTCTGATGGTGTAGTGGTAATTCATAGCAAACGGATTCGTAGAAACTTATCATCGGGACAGTGAATTCAAACTAGACTCAGACTCTACACACACTCTGCGTTCCACTTTGATCTTTAATTAAAGAAATTCTTATAATACTGGGAACATGAATACTGTGACAACATAAAGTCACGCGCGTCATTTTTCTAACATCCAGTCACTATAATAAACATTTGACATGTTATTGGGATTGATGATCGATGAAAACGAATGACACATAGGAGGTCACTATCGATCAAACGATGTTACTTGGTGACAATCATCATGAAAGTAGTTTTCACGGCGTTATAACAATAAATGCAAGAAAAACAGCTACATTTATACGAATGAATAGAAAAACGTATTGCCCAGAAAAATGAATGTTGTGTTTTGCATGTTTAATAATGTCTTTACTTAGAAATAAAAATATTTCGAATTATGCCGCATGAATACAGGCTGTTCCAGTGAACATCAGACATTTCTGCTACCGTCGACTTTATAAACATACTTACATATTTAGTTTTCAAATGCAGTGCACTAACTTAAAATCTCGAAATATGTTTGAAGAGTCGCATTCATAAAAAAATAGAAATGTTAAGTTTTTATACAGCCCCCTTGTGCTGAAACTTGGAATTATTGAAAAGTATAATCCGCTCGGAAAAGTCATCTACAAAAACATTTCATGCTTACTTTCAAATGCAATATTCATTCCCACCCCAGGTATGAAATTTATAAAACACACTATGTTTTGGCAAATTATCACTGTGCTATCAAGTTTTTATTGGCTTAAAAGTTGCCATTTTGAGAGACTGTACACAAATGGAATGAACTCAACAATTTTATTTTTTTATTCACAGAAAATAACTATTGCTATTTTCTCAAATTTTTTGAAAAATTAAATAAGTGTTACAATTTTTTGAAATCAATTTATGTTTCACAATTTGGAAACAACATCCTCAATCACTATAGGCATCAGAGACCTGGATCATAAATAAGAGAGACGCGAAAAGATGTGGCGCATCTCTCATGACGGAGGCTCACGGAGCTCATAAGCTGGACATTGAAAAAAACCAAAATTCACAAGTATTAGCACAGGTTGGAGAAAATCACCGAATCCCTGAGAAGATTAAAATACAGACGCTTACACTGGTTGGGAAATGTTCTCCGGCACGCAGGATTGCTGCGAGACGTGATGGAAGGCAGGATTGAAGGGAAAAGGCCCAGAGTCACGTGGGTCTCAACCCTACTAAATGACAGAATGTCAGAATATACTAGTTATAAACAACTAAAGAAAACAAAAAGCCCAAGACAGAGATAAGTGTCGACTGCTGAACATGGGGAAGAACCAGTCTTAGGATTTATGCACCATTGATAATGATGATGATCCTCAATCATGAGCGATAAATACCGAAAATTTCATAGTCAAATACCTCCTTTAATATTGAATTTAATGTATCAGACTACGTTGGTAACGCCATTTCGAATGGAAATATCGATTTTAATTTTTTTAATTTGTATGAAAGTCCCGTTTGTTGTAATTCAAAAACAGGCCTTATGTACTGCGCAGGATCGAAGTTTCCCCCACTTTAGTGTGCTGTTCTACATTTAAGAAATGCGTAAATAAAAACTTTGAATGTGTTTTACGAACAATGCTATTTTTTTACATTTTACTTGAGTTTGTGATTTCAAATATCAACCCATTGTATCATAGTACGAAGTTTTGATATGATATTTTGCAGTACATTGTTAAGATTGTGAACCAAAATCTAAGGTCTAAGGCGTATCGCATATACTCGTCTAATTAAAGTGTTATATAAACGAAATTATAGAATGAAATTTTAAAAAAAATTGTACATTAATGGATTTGAGTGTAACTTATGAGAATACCATACAATCCTTTAATTTTTGATTCATAACCTGCACCTTCACTATTTGAATATACTGTGAAAATAACAAAAATTCCATTCCCAGAATGTTTTGAATATTACATGAATTTTGCTTAAACTTTGATATAAAAATGGCTTTTTCATACAAAAGTGAAGTTAGGTAGTCCAGAATTTCTTATTGCTTTCATAATTTTCGGACACTTTCTATAAAAAAAAGTAATTAAAGTTCACTCAAAAACACTTATACAAAATTACTCTCAAACGTTTATGGCTGTACTTAAATTAGCACTTGCCTGTTTTCTTATAGCTGTACTTAGTTTTCACTCACTGAAAGTATTAGCACAAACGGTCTACTCAAAATGTTATTTTTATTTTTCCACGTATTTGACCCATTGAAATATTTAAGACATTTTGAGTAACCGCATGCTATTTAAAAACTTTTTTTGTAATTGGAGCTATCGTTCTCTCTCTGAAGTCAACATTTGCAGAGATATCCGCTGTGCAAACAATTTGGGACAGCCCGTGTATTTAGTTGCCGTAACTTTAGTGTTTTGAGCGAAGAAACTACCAAAACATTTTGTACAATTCATTCAGAATTTTCGTCAAGGTGATTTTTGTATCGTAATCGAATTTGATTTCAGATTTGAAACATAATAACAGAATTGAAAGTCAAACAGACAGAAAACATGAGTAAAATTTTTTTCCCTTTCATCTAGGAAAAAAAAACCCCGTATTTTTCTCCCATTTCTTAAGATTCTTTCACCCAAAGCTAAAGAAGAAATTGAAATGCGGTTATAAAATAGACCGTCGCGTACAATGTAACCACGGTATTATACTGACACATATTTTATCTCCCGCGAATATGTCAAAAAAGCCCCTTGAAATTATTCCAAAATTTATTTGGCCGCATTACAGTAGTGCCTGGGTATCTATAAAAGCCTAGCGATGGAGGTGAGAATTTATTTGTTTTCTTTTTTCTTCCTTTTCTTATTTTATCCATAAAAGTCACCATAGTGTTGTTTTTTTTTTTTGTTTTGGTTTGTTTGGCTCCTGGGGGTTGAGCGAGAACAAAAACAAGGGGAAAAAATGGCGGAAATTATGCATTTTGGAGAAGTGTAATGGCTTGTAAAATGCTGAACCTACTGACGAACGGCCTGCCGTAACTTATCCTCTTAGCGTTTCTCTTCTCATACGAAAGGTTAAGCTAGAGGAAATACCGTTCTCTTTTCTCGTTTATTGCATGTGAAATGCTGTTTCCTGAATGCATTCACATACAGAGATAAATTCTGTATGTATTTTTTTTTGTCAAAAATAAGACATTTTCTGCATTTTTTCAAGTATTCATGGTATTTATATGGTTAGAACAATCAATGTGTGGTGCTATAATTTAGTCAATACAAAAAAAAAATCTGTATCAATTACCTAATTAGTTTTTGGTTTAATTCACATGAAAAACAAAACTTCGAAACTTAACATAAAAGAAAAAATAGTTTTTGTAATTAGTAAGAAACGTTTCAAGATAGTGCAGTGACTGATAGTATTGCATAAGAAAATCTAATCAACCGCTTGAATTTAATCAATTATGTACAAAGCAGTCATCGAAAGTTAAATTTTTTATGAATTTTATCACATCCTCTATTGTTTTTTACTTGTATCTTGCGTGTTTTATAGGTGTTATCCCCCTATTATAATTGCCACAATTTTTCACGCTCTGTCACTACGTGGAACGTGTAAGTTTGCCACAAATTTTATCAAAATTGATTTCAACATGATATAAAGATATCCAGCAAAATTTAAACCATTAATGACGAAAAAATTGCAGTTTAAGTTAAGGTTCGGTTATATACTGTGGTGCATTACCAAAATTCGAAATCGTAAATTCATTTTGAAATTATTTTCATTTGACAGAAAATAAATTGACTAATGAATAGTAATTAATCACTGAAAATAAATAAGCAATTAGTCACTTTTTTATGGGTATATTTTTTTCCAGCCACCTCGTTGGGCAATCTGCCTATTCATATAGAAATGTCCTCTCCACTTGTCTTCCTTTAGCTAGCTCATTCTACAATGCTAATGATTTTATTCAAATACAAAGGTCACAATAGGCAGATTCAAGATTCATTGTAAGACTGGTATTTGTGGAGATGATGATTACAAGGAAGAAAGTTCATCACTGCCATCACTGCCACCAGATTAAATGCATGTAGCCATCTGGTTGGCCTATGTCATTCACGAGCTATTAGTTGATTGTTGAGTGTCTTTCAACATATATCTATGATCCAAGGTTGAAATACTCTTATCTGCTTCCATAGCTTAGATGGTAGAGCACTCGTCCGGCAAGAGAGAGACCGGGGTTCGAGTCCCCGTGGGGGCAGTGATGAATTTTTTTCCTTGTAATCTTCATCACCACAAATAACCAGTCTTTTAATGAATCTTGAATCTGAATATTGTGACCTTTGTATATGTATAAAATCATTAGCATTGTAGAATGCGCTAGCTAAAGGCAGAAAATGGTTCTAATAGGCCATTCAAGTATTACGTAAGCAGATTTACAGTCATTTTTGACCTCAGCAAAACACTGACCCCCCTCCCCAATGTCAGCAAAATTTCGTCATCAACTTAGAATATTTCATATCTTCAAAAAGGGGTTGTTGATGACGTAAGAAAAGACATTAAGTCAGCGAATCCGAAACCCCCCCCCCCTCCTCGATGCTAACGTAATACTTGAATAACCCCTAAACGATTTTTTCAAACTCGCGGAAGAGAGCTGAAACTTCAAAGATGCATTAAAACAATATCCATAAAATCTATTGTTCTCAAAAAACCATTCATCATCGTGACAAACATTGCAAACCATGCGTTCATACGCCAATTCATTGACATCACATAAAATTTGAAAGAAATTTCTGAATCACGCTCAGCCGTTGAAATATATATCATCGTCACCATCAACTATTTCGAATCCACTGCCGTATGAAGGTCTCCTTTAAATTTTTCCGTTTCACTCTACCTAATTCTTTAGCTGTCCGGTTGACTTCAGCCACTTTCCTGATTTCGTCGATTCATCTTGCGAGAAGGACGCCTTCTCGGGCGTTTAACACCACCGGGGGTACCACAGAGTAAGAATAATATATCTTTAGTCTATGGGGGGTACCAATGCAGAATACCTGTGGGCCCATCTGTTGTCTTATCTCCTTGCAATATGTCCATCCCATTTCCATTTTGAACGTTTAATACTTTCCATATCAAAAACCTTTGCGTGGCTTCTTATCCAAGTGTGGTTCGTTTTCTCTCTATCATGATGCCTAACATGTATATCATCCCACACTCCCTTATATTGTCTATTTTTGAATATATATATATATATGGTACGTGGTAAATGTGGTAAATCCAGTCATTGTGATAACAATAACCGACATTTTTGTTATGCATTAATATCATGATAATAATATCCATGACCTTGCGATTACTGATATTGTTATGTGGTAATAATCGGCGAGCATTTTGGTAAGTTCGACAAATTTATCACTTTTACGGTAAATAGGCATAGTACCCAAACATCATCGGTAATTTAATAAGCAATAAAAATATCACTTTTCCGGTGATTATGTATAATACCCAATCGTCACGCCGTTGATAAACATGATAAATCGTACTACACATAATAGTTCATACATATACCCGGTATAATATAATAATATTGCATTATTATTTTCCGACCGTGAAATTTATTACCATTGCGGGTATCCAACTATATGCATCACGCTTACTAGACTCATTTGGATTTGTTTTTCATATTTATCAAATTCACCAATTACACTTGAGCATTATGCATACTCAGAGATAAAGGCGATAAAATTCAAGTATTCGTAGAATTTACCAACGACACTTGGTTATTATGCATAATCTCCGATACAAGTGATTTTTTTTTATAGTATTTATCAAACTTATCAATGACTCTTGAGTATTATGTACATTCGCATGAAAAAAGTGGTAAATTTACAAACTTACCAAGACGATTGACAAGTATGCATAGTAACCGGTTATTATGTATAAATATCGAGTTATCACATTTCCCGTAACATATAGATAAGAGAGAAATGTCAAAAATCCCATTATTTCAATATATTTCTCAATTTTTCTTGTCCTTTTGGTACTTTTGAAAGTAAATGTTTTTGTTTGTTTTAGTACAAAATAGGGCTATATGGTTACCATTTTTTATCCAGAAAATGATTCAAAATTCAGAGATTGACAAAATCACCCAAATTGCCCCTAAAAAATTCAAGGTAATAACTATTTAATTTTACTTAGACAGATTTTAATTGCTTATAAATAACATCAAAGTCAAGCGAAAACTACATTTTACCCTTAATTTGCCATTGTAACAAATTATAAAAATTCACTCTGATGACAGAGCAGAGCAGAAATGATTGAAAACATGGTGATGTTCATACATTTTTGATGCGAGACGTATCGCTGATCCAAATAACAGTCGTGGCAGCGACGGCAACTTATAGTGATAATGTCATATTTATTGAAACGGATTTCTTTACAAGACATATATTTTAAGCATGACAAAATCTCACGCCTTTTCAGATAGATGCAACTTAGAGCTTTTCATATGGACTACAATTTCATAAATATGTGTCCGCTCAGTATTATCATATCAATCCATCTAAACCAGGTGAGAATTTCGACTTTGATGCAACGACAATATACAATTTGACAATAGACAATATAAAACGACAATATGCATACATAGCCTGTTATAACTAAGATATTGTAATGTAAGATTTCAAAAAATGAATACTTGAGTTTGAAAATTTATGGCGGTGGGGCTGGTCGTGTCACTTAGATGAAGTATATCTAAAAATTGGGAAACGGAACGAATGAGAATGAAAGACAACATGCAAATTAAGTGGGCCGAATCTATTGGGAGTACATCTAATGCCGGGATTACACTGAAAAAGCTCTTTGATAAAACTCGAGAAATTCAACCAATAATATCAGCGGTTGTATTTGCTCGAATGTAACCGATGCGTTTATTGGTTGAATTTTTCCAGTTTTATAAAAGATCTTTTATCAAAATTTATAGTGTAATCCTGGCCGTATGTTTTCTTTATTAAACACATAAAAGGGGAAAGTTTACTTAAAGAACACGTTTTGTAATGATCTTCATCATGATATAGCACAAAAAAATGATAATAACGCAACAAAACAAACATGGATAATTAAATATTAAATGCAAGAAATGTTAAAATGTTTTACTCGGGATAGATTTAAGCTCTGCTTTATTACTTATTAACATTAAAGAAAAACAGTGCACGAGGACAAAAAAAGAACCAAAATAAGAAAATAAAGAGGGAGGGGAATTGATGCGCATCATGTAGATAACTTTATCGGCGCCTGAAAGTGTCAATTGCTGTCACATGGAGAGTGGCGATTCCCGAGACCGTGGAATTTTGATGAAAAAGTGTTTTTGCTGTTTTGAGGAGAACACAGCAAGGCCGACACACTATTGAAGAATCCACGAAGATAATGTAGAATGTTTTCCACCGCCGTTCATCTTGCTCGTTTTAACAGAGTTCGTTAAACGTGATTGAGCAGTGCCTTTAATTTTTGCTTTATAAGCCTTGTTGGAAGTTCTCACAGCACATCACTGACATCACCTGAGATTTTCCCGTCACTGTTGGCAATACTAAATTCACTTTTTCATGAGATTTTGCAAGTAGAGATTCACATTTTTTTTTTCTTGTGTAGGATCAATTCATTCTTGCGTAGATAAAATGCTGATAATGAATTGTGCCCGAAGAGGACGAGGACTCAAGCGGACCACTCCCGCCGGGAACTACTTCGTTGAGTGTGGTTGCCACGGAAAAATACAACGTCGACGGGTTTCTCCTTTGGTGATTTCTAGTAGGAGTCAAGGGAAAGTGAATAACTATCCGGAGATTTAGCGTACACCAGCATTGATATTATCCCGATTCTGGTAGAAGCTTCATTCTTTTTGGTGACAGAGTATCTTGTCTCAATTGTGAGCATGTCTTAGCAAATATAATGCTTTTTCAAACAGTTGCAAAGCTTCCATCCTATCTTGGAACTGAAGCACGTAGGGAACCAGATTTTTGTCCACTTTGTGACCGTTGAAGAGCGAGACACAAATTAATTGACTGTGCTTCATGCCATAGCGCGTGTTAGATATCCTACTGTGTTTTATACTTCAGTACTCGTCATATTTTAAAGAGAAAAAAATCCTAAGCACTCGTCGAATGCGCAAAAGTCCATACCCAGTTTAGAAGAAAACAATTTGTCTCCGGAACCTTGGTTATCTATGAACAATGCGTTTTCTCTCACCACTTACAACTTTCTACTCAACCGCAAATACATCTCGTACAGATTTCTCTGCGGAATTTCTACAGATTTCTCTAACGAAACGGTATATGCCGGAATATGTGTTCTGGGTGTATGTGTGGGCCCCCAACGTATTCATGTAGTCAGAGTTTTGATTTTTTCGTGTTTTGCTGATACTGCCATCTTACGGCCTATAAGAGGATTGATTGGATAAACGTCGAGTACTTGGGTGCTTTGGTTACACGTTGATAAAAAATATTAGGACTCTCTTTAGCAGATGCAAGACCCGGTGCGGAAATAATCCCATGATCACAGCGGGGGGGGGGGGGGGGTTCACAGTTTCACGCTCAATTCTCAATAGCTCAATAGTAAATAGCTAATTCCGAATATTGCGTTATTTTCAATGATAGGAGCATCCCCCTTCCCCGTTAACTTACAATTTTCTGAATATCATGGATAGTAGCGCCTGACAAAGAGCTTAGCAAATCATCGATTTCAGCCTCTTGCTTTAAGACAGGATGGTGCATAATTTTCTCAGTCCACGGGCCAGGTATGTGATATAGGTACTACTCATGGGCCAGAAACTGGATTACCTATCGTGTTGTTACATACCTATTCTTAAGAAGCACCTTCCACGGGCCGAATAGAACCCCACCCCCCTAGCATATTGGTTCGGATGTTCCGAACCCCTGCTCTAAAAGGTTTTCGCAGAAGTTGGAGATGCCTTACGCACAGCCAGAACGTAAGAACAAGTTTTCGGAAATCTTCACTTTGGGGACCTTCGCAAATCCTAATACCTTCGCGGCCAAGAACATAGGGCTTTTGCATTGCACCCCATTTGCGATCAAAAGTTTTAGACCCATGTGCTTATAACGATATTACATTATCAAGACGTCCCATGTTGCATAGTCCGTGGAGAAATTTTGTAATCACTGCCATAGTTGGGCCAGAAAAGTATTTGTGGCCCTGTGAGGCCTAACCCGTCACAAACAACAAAGGGTGGCTCTTATTCTTCTTATTTTACTTTTATACAAATACAAATACAACGTCACAAACAACAAAGGGTGGCTCTTATTCTTCTTATTTTACTTTTATACAAATGCAAATACAAATACAACGCCACAACAGGCAAATTGCCCAACGAGGTGGCTGACTTAAGAACAACATGGATCCCCGAGCCATTTTTTGCAGGCCCTACCTACTACTGCTACACCACACATGCACCCCCACCCACCGCGGAACCCCCAACGAATCGGTACATGCGGGAATGTGCGTGTACGTGTAATGAAACCTGACGTGAAGTTTTATCAAACAAGCAACATTTCATCGAATTTCAAAATGTCTATTTACAGCAATGAACAATTTGAAATCAATAGAAGAAATACAGACAAAAAAATGCGTGCAACGGAGTAACAGATATGTTTGAATACCAACTATGTCATTAATTTGCAATCAATCACTCGTGTATAAATTCCAGAATTGAATCACTGTTATTGGAAATCGGCTGCTGGTATTCAATCAATCATAAACGAGAGAAACAAGCCGCTGCGAATAAATTGCTGCTATTGTAAATCGATAAATATTGATTTGAAATTATTCACAAGAGAGGATTCGCTACCTAATGGTATTAGATTACTGATAGAATGTGTATCAGTTATCTGTATTTAACCCTGTAAAACACACACACACACACATGAAACTGCTGAATATCTGGAGCAGCTGATGAATTAAACTTTTTGTGAATCATATGTTTGAGCACATTCATACATTTTTCTGGAGAGCTCGGTGGGCTTCTATGTTCGTTTGTGGATGTTTTCCTGAGGAAAACCTCATTTTTTTAATTCTTTTGATGAAAAATGAGACTGTGTGTATCAATGCCCTTGTATATCAATCAAATGTGAGAATTTGATTGATGTACATACAAGAAGATTTGATTTGTAATTGTTAATTTACTGATAAGATGATGCAAATTTTTGTTCAATCACGCATTCCCGCCAAGATTTTTTCCGATTTTTCAGGCAAGTAAATTTAGGAAAAGATGACGTCACTCTCCGCTACCATACGAAGGTTTTTTAAGAACTGGCTGTTGCGAAGATGAATTTTTGAAAAGAGAGGGAATTCAACTGCCTTTTTGCGGGGAATCGAAACCCCCCGGAAAGTGAAAGGACGTAGGTTCGATTCCCCGCAAAGACAGTTGAATTTTGATTCAAAAAAATTCATCGCCACAACAGCGAGTTGTAAAAAACCTTCGTATGGTAATGGACAGTGGTGCCATTCTTCCATAAGTTGCAATCTGGTGGCAGCGTCAGTTGTGAGCTTGTCCTGAGTCAGGTCTGGCTGTCCATGTACGGTCCCTTCCGGTGCACATGAGCTCAAAGGAAAGATTGAGAGATTCGTTGCCTATGTAGTCTAGGGTTCTAGGGCATTCACCCGGAAAGTGTAACGACGGTGGTTCGATTCCCCACAAATGCAGTTGAATTTCCTCTCTTTCCAAAAATTCTTCTTCGCAACAGCCAGTTGTTGTTAATGAGACTAACATTCGTAAGTAGATTTAATACTTTCAACACCTTTCGATTTCGTGTGATAATGGATAATAATAATGAGAAGTTTGGAAATATTGATATTCCGTTCAGAGTAAGATTTCTCGACTTCTCAATGAAAAAAGACAAAATCCAAGCAAAGCAACAAAATATATAATGGATGTCTTAGCTAAATGATACTCACAAGGAAAAAGTCCCAAAGTGTCGTCCTCAAAAAATTTTGGCAATCCTCAGAAAAATATCACATAGAAACGCTTAAAAAAATAGTGGTGGAATGCAATTATTGAAACCGCAAAAGTTTATTAAAAATTATAACACTTGGCTACTTATCGCCTCTGGCACTTCTTGATGTGTGATATCTATAAAACACTTCACTTTCTTTTTCCAGAGCTTCTCTTTTCAAGAAAAACTAGATATTTTTCTTTGCCTGTGCTATACGTGATCATATGTTGTTTGAATGACGTCACACTCACAATCAAAGTTTACAATGATATTTAAAATCCATTCTTGACGTCTATTGGCGTTCAAAATATTAATATTTATAATTTTTTGACTGACCAATAATAATTTTTTTTAAATATTTTTGTGCATAGTTAAATCAGTAGAATCAGTAGTACTTTTTTCAAAACGTTTTGAAGACATCTCTTTTGGGAACTTTTCCTTTTCAGATACTTCAGATAACTAGCTGGAAGTAACAGATTACATATTCGCGTTTTTAATCCCTAAAATCATGGCACACGCACGAGATTTCATCTCGTAGACCTCCATTGAGACGAGATCGGCGAACCGGACTATGTGGTAATATGACATTTGTTCTATGGGAAATTTAGCTAGATTATGAATTAGCACGCTTTTCCCTCTATACTTTACATAAAAGTTTTTTTCCTTCAGATTTATATTTTTTTGGTAATTTTCTGTGGCTTTTTTGAGCAATCTTGTAATGCTTGTGTTGGAGTCATATCAACCCCCCCTTCCCCCATCACTTTATCCGTATATTAATGTTTTTCCCCGTATGCGCAATTTTTCCCTCACTTAGGGACTTTGGTTTTATTTCAACCACGTTGTAGGGTATTATGCATTATATGTTCGTTGTTTTTTTCCCACTCTGGTAAATGAAAGACAATGGTCTGAGCACATGTGAGTGTGTTTCGTTTCTCTCTCGTCGTCTCTTTTTCCTTTCACATTCTGTCCGCCCATAGCTTTCTCTTTCACTTCATTTGCACCCGTTGCTAAATTAGAACAATTAGCCACATTTTCCTAGGCTGAAAAACACCGCTTTAATGGACTGGATAGAGTCTTAGTGGAAACCTTGCAATTACTGGACTAAAGTATATCGTTGTGTCGAGAAGAAATCTGTAATTCGCAATAGGAAATTATAAGCAAGATTTGGAAAAAAAAAACGTTGTGAAGGGATTTATAGTTGATTCGAATATCGTTGTAGCGTGGTTTCACCTCGTATTCAATTTAATACTATTTCTAAACCATACATGCTACTTGTAAACATTCCTCTGTGATATTTATGAAGAATTGGTAACACTCAGGAATGTGCTATATGTCTATGTATATGTGGGGGCTCTAACGTATATATATGTTGTCGGAATTATAAGTGTTTCGTGTTATACTGGTGTCGTCATCTGCCCAACATATTTTGGAGTGAAAATGGAAAATGCCCGAATTCTACTAAGAACCTCGCACGTGCTACTACGCCACACATGCACCTCGTAAACGTTTCTCTGAAGAAAATCTAACAAATTGGTGCATGACGGAATGTGTTACGTATCTTTTATGCGCATAACGGTAAGTTTGTTTCTGAGTAATACAGTTCATGATTCAAATAAGATGTGCTGTCATCTGTGTCCCGAACTCAGAAACGTCAAATCGGCAAGTTATTTATTCCTGATCTATTTTGTGCGAATTTGAAATGTTTTTACCTGATCGCTCTGTGGAAAGATATTCAATCTGTAATTTGTCAGCTCATGAACTTGACTAACCACTTTTTTCAGAAAAACCAAAATTTATATAAAATATAAAATAAAATAAAAATTATTCAACAAAGTTATTTAAGTCTCGACATGCAAGTTTTCTATTCCTCGATTGGATTATAAGCAAGTTAGTCAAAAGTCCATTCAGGGATCCGCGAAACTATCAAGTTACGCCGACGAAAAAAAACGCAGAGTTTAGCTCTTAAAGCTATAACTTGTCAACTAAACTAGCAGAGACACAGACAGAGAACCTTGTGGTACTTCATGATGCCTAACAAGCATTTCATTTAGCCCTGAATAAAACGGTATATGTATAAAAACGGGACACATACATATATACAAACACACACAGAAAGGGAAAAAGAAATAAGAGCCTAATGAGTACTGCTAGAGAAAGAGGGAGGGAGTCAGTATTCTCTCGCTCTCAACGGCCATTTGAAGCCAAAAGCACTCAACGGAAAGAAACGTGTCATTTAATACAATCTAACGGAATTAATTAAGAAGAACTTTGATTTAAATGCAACTCCTTTCAGTTCAGAGCTATGTTAGTTTTTTCCCCGAAAGTTGATGAAAATCGTCAAAGCTCAATCACTATGTCCTTTTGTCGATGAACTTTCATAGCGGTGAATCGTCATGTCCGTGAATTTTACCCGCGAGATAAGTTTTTCTTTCGGTTAATTGTTGGAAATTAATTTTACGCACACGGATGAACTGTGCACTTGACGGGAAGTTTTTTTTCCGAGGAATGCGTGTTACGTGTCCAAAGAAGCGCTGCCATCTGTCTCCTGAACACGGAAGCACCAACGCGGCAGGTTATTTTTCCTGTTATATTATGGATTAATTTTAAATGTCATGGATCCGATTTCTTTGCGGAAAGATATTTAATTCGCAATTTGTCGTTTGATGAACTTGAATATTCACTTTTTCAAATAAGAAAACAAAATGATTAAAGATATTAAAGGCTCTCCAGAAACTGCTTTGATCCGCCATAATTTCCCCACCTGTTTTGTCCCATCGCCCCCTTCAGAAATTTTTTCTCCTATTGCCCTCAACGCAATCTAACCCATAGGATCCTATGTTATACCCGTAGCTTCTACCGCCCCCCCCGGGGGGGGGCGTTAATGCCCACGTGAGGAATCACTGCTCTAAGCAAGTCTGACTATATACATCGTGACAACTCCAATTATAATAGCACTGAATGCTTTTAGACTGAAAAAAGCTAAAAATGTTCTGGAGGTGTCCAGATCCAATAATCCGGGTCTCTGTTATGCACTTGTATTATGTGGTTAATTTCTTTCTCCCTTCTGGTACTGTCAGAAGTGATACACTGCATATTTAAAGTTTTAGTTAAATATTTCATGACTTACACATATTGTATATTCCCTATTTGACCTCAAGTTGAGCATTATTCACCATTATTATTTTTATCTGCATTATTATATTCGTATAGCATTACTTACATAACTATTGACATGTTGCATCTCCAGCATCATACATCTTATGGTGACTCTATTGGAGGAGAACTGAACGATCGAAACATCATTTCTTATTTAACTTTATTTCGTTTTCTTTACATAATCACCTATATGGAAGTTGTGAAAACTGTTTTTCCTGATTGTTCACCTGGCAAGTTCAGTTTTTGTTTCAAATAGGCTTTTCATAATTCTTCATGTCACCATCTGCTTTGAAAGTTTCCTAGGAAACAGAGGTTTATTCAAAATGTGTAAAACTTTTACAAAATGTAAAAAAAACAAGATGGAGCCCACTTGTATGAGCTGAAAAAAAGCCGCAGTCAAAATGACTGCCGGTGGCCCTTATAGATATAGCGTATAGTCCGACCATTCTATTGTTAACGTATGAGAGCGAAGTACATCGGGATCTCATGCAAAGGAGATACGATTTAAATTTATCGAGTGTAACCATGTGAATTGAAAGTCACAAATTTATAACTACCCAAGGGTCCCGAAAAAAAATCACTATTCCCGGGGGGGCCCATGATGTTCTTAAGACGGCCATGATACAAGCTTTGATTCCCATCTCGAATTATAATCAACTTTTTCAAAAGTCCATTAAGAGATCTGTGAAACTACTAAGTCAAGCGACGAGAATAATTGAAAGTCAAACGCTGAGTTTAGCTCTTAATAGCTATAACCAGTCAGCTAAACAATCAGACACACGCGCACACAGAGGAAGAACCTTATTATGATACTTCATGTTGTCTAACAAGCAATTTCGCTTTGTTCCAAATAAAACAGTAAAAACGAGACACACATACATATACACAAACACACACTTAGAGAAAGAGCAATAAGCCTAATCAGTACTGCTTGAGACAGAGGGGGAGTCAATATATATACCATTCTTCTCTCTCTCTCTAATGCCATTTGAAGCCAAAAACACTTAACGGAAAGAGAACAGTGTCATTTAATACAATCTAACAGACCTTATTAAGAAGAACTTTGATTTAAATGTAACTCCTCTCAGAGCCATGTTCGCTTTTTCCGAAAGTTAATGAAATTCGTTAACGCGATACTCATTCGTTTGTGCCTTTTATTGCCTTGAATTTTCTATGAAGGAGAGAAAAAGACTTCTTATATATTTTTTTTTCTATCTTTTCTTTTCTTTTTTTATTTCTATTCTCCAATCTGCCTTAGTTTGGTCGATAAAGTTCCCTCGTTTGCGAGAATGAGAATAGTTGTGAGGCAATAGGAGCGAGAGAGAGGACACAATGGATTCGATCAGTGAAATGCGATGTCTTATTCCCCTCCTTCCTCTTATATGTATTTTTTTTTCTTATTTTATTTTCTTATTCTTTTGTATTTCGTCCTTCTGGACGTCCTGTAGAGGGACGTCAAAGGAGAACTGAACGATCTACCGCTATTTCTTATTCTTTTGCCTTAAAAAAAATATAATAATAAAAGAGAAGCTCGTAGAATCGGTTGTCGATATTTGTAGTCCGGATATTGACTAACTCGGCCGAGGACACACTGTCAATAGGGAAACACTAGGCATGTATCGACCGCAAAAGATTCTTACGCTAACATTGAATGCGTTTTGCGCTTCTTATAGAAAAAGTAAAGGGTGGAGGAAAATGCCAATTCGTGTACGTAAAAAGAGAGAGAGAGAGAGTGGGAAGGGGGGAAAATTCACATCATGCCTTGTATTTCACCTCCTCCCTTCTAGAGTTTGAATTGAATTCCTATTTAAATCAACAAACTTTACTGATGTTCCTTACTAAGAAAGAGAAACCGGCTACCATTGTGGATATATCAAGGAAGAAATATATTTCTTTTAAAAGTCAAAGAAACTCAAGTATTGTGGGCTGGGTATGTGAATTTCATGAATAAACACAATAGCGTGACTATGTTAAAAAGAGAAGGGAGGGGGGGGGGAGGTCTTCACTATTTTTATCTCATTTTTATTCAATTATGTTCGGAACAGAAACCTTGAGAGCGCTTCAAAGAGCGTCAGATTAAACAAGAACGCTAGATGCGAGCCATTTGGGTTTTTTGCTACGTAAAACACCGTTGGTTGAGAAAAAGATTATTATCCTGGTGAAATGAACGGAATAAATAATTTCATGCGGAAGAAAAAGATGAATTTACATTCAGTATTTAACATATTTTAATATTCAATTACACGTAAGTTTTCCGCTTCATCTAGTTTTAATAATTTAAAAATTTCAACTAAATCATATAGCGTTTCAGTCAGTTTATTTATGTAATAACTGATTAATAATTCAGATAGTTGTATAATAATTGAAGTTAATCTATCTGAATTCGTAAATTACGATAATCAATTGAATTAATAGTTAGGGTATTAATTGATTGAGAAAATAAACGATTTATATTTTAGTGAATGTGTATGAATGATGCGCCACATAATCGCTCGTAAATCATAAATTAACTCTGAAACAACGAATGAGGTCATTTTGATCACAGTGCCGCTTTGACATTCGATTACACTTAAACATTTCATCTCATGTGCAGGGCCGTAACTAGGATTTTTGCCATCCCCCACAACTATAAAATTCGATAATTCTGTAATGGTGCTCTCCCCCCCCTCCCACCCGAGTTACGGCCTTGCTCAAGTTATTGAAATTTTATGAATTTTCTCATCTTTTTGAGCCCTTTTCAATTCCCAACATATGAGTTTTCTACGTTATTAACGAGGTTTTGGCTGGAAAGACAATTTGCTTTCAATATGACCACTACAGGGATTGTAAAGTACTTTATATGGTAATAAAACATCCTTAAAGGGAACTGTTATTATTTAGAACGTTTGGATAATTTTTCCCTACATTCATCTTATTCAAACATAGTTACTGGGAGAACAGGTGTTTCATTATGGTGGTATTTGCTGTAAGGCCAGAAATAATTTGTACAATCCAAAACGAAACATGTCGGCACGCATTATTCGATCTCTGCGGTGTTTCAATGGAGAGATTTTGCTACTTTTATTGCAATGGTATATCGAGAGTTCGTGTTGTTAGTGTTTATAAGTGTTCTTCAGTAGGCGTAAAAAAGGCATTCTCACGATGAAGAGTTTCTTCCTTTTCCCGATTTCATAAAGCATTAGCACTTTCTAATTGCGCCTCATTACACTTTACAATAATACGCTATAAGCTTTCTTGAGCTACTACCCTCTTTTGTTTGAAAACCGTAGTTTTATTTATCAATTGATGAGAGCACAAATCCTGTAGGTTTGATGCTCTCGTCATCGATGCAACTATTGCAACGTAAGACATGTTGTTGGTTATTCAGCACATAGTGAATAATCTACGAAAAATGAGCTAAAATTATAATTGGGTGGTGGTTTTGAAACCATATCAGATCCTATATAGTTGGTTTCTATGTAGGCAAAATCGGGGTCTTGAGCAGGAATGCATGACCTGTTTAGCCCTCAGGCCAAATATGTGGCATTTCTGTGTAACGCGAGGCACAAACTTGTGGATATTACGTGATATTGTCGTAATTTTTCCCGCCCTAATTTTTTTAATAAAATGCCCCATTTCAAAATTTCCCAAATTTTTCTCCTAATTTTCAACAAAGCTCAGTTGAATTTTTGAAATCGAGAATTGAAGTTATTTTCATGACTTAATACTTAATAAATTTATGATAATTACGGCTCTGATTATAATAATTCCTTATATTCGTAAAACCATATCCATCTTTGATATTTGCCAAACATATACGTTTTATAGTGGATTACATTTTGACATGTGTAGTACTCATCATTTTATACCATTGGCAAATTAGGAATTTCAGCAGTGACTTTACTTGCTCTGACAATTTTTTTGTTTTGCTGGAAACAACGACTCTACCTTCCTTTGGCAATTCTTTTGGTGATACACCCATATTTTTGTGAAGAAAATATGGTCAGCCTAGGTATTTATCGTGTTGCGCATATTGATACTGTTCTACCGCAAAAACTACATCTGGCCAAGATGGAACCCCTTCGCGGGTCGCATCTGACCTGTGGGCCGGAGGATGTTCACCCGATGTATTGAGTATGAGTGGATCAGAATCAGAAACAAAAGAGTTTAAGCAACAAAACAAGTAATTATAAATCTACTATAAGTGCCGTAGATGATTTCAACCAAATAAATTTCCTGACTGTTGGTATCGAAAAGCTGTCTTGCCTGTATGAATAATCTGCAATGTTCGGGATATCATGACTATTCACAATTTCTCATTTCATGCATGAAATTTCTTTGCGAATTTCTCGACGGTGTTACACTTTCAACCACGTCAGTGGTAATCTAGTAAAAATAAAGCAACGAATTACAAGAGCTCAAAGATTGACAATAAAAACGCATTGTACGGTAACAAAACATAAAACAAGTCTGTCATAACAAGCCATTTTGTCATAAATTCCAGAAAAATTGGTACATAAACAAGGCAGGACCGTAGCGTGCCTTCTCTGGGCCCCACGGCAGACTCTTTCTTGCTCTCTCCCTGAAAAAGTTATGATAAAATAAAAAAGGGGTTAGCCATCCTCTCATTTTGCTGATGGCAAGAAACTGCCGAAAATTTATAAGAAATATGCAAAATAACTGTAAATTTTTTTTTTGTAAGGCTCTTATCCAGCTCAGGGCAGCTCCGTTTGTTCCAGCCTATTTGCGGGCCTTGAAACAACGATATATTAAATTAAGTCGAAGAGACTGAATAGATGATGTTCCGAGAAGTTTAGATGAAGAAAAAATAATTTGTGTTAGATTTTTCCAATTGCGGTCAAAATGGCCGCTTGCAGTCGTTCTAGGTAATTCGAAATTCCCGTTCTAGTGTTTTAATAAGTATGTTCTATAATACCATTTGCAAGAACAAAAATAGTGTTAACCATAGGCTCTTTAATATACACGAATATCTCCCTGTGTTGAAAGTGCATGGTAAAGTCATGAATACCTTCATGAATTTCTAGTCAGATTCCCGAAAAAATTGCTCAAATAATTAATTTTTCGACTTTCAAGAAAACTGAAACTTAAAATGATCCATTAGAACGTACCCACAAATTTTGTTTTCAAAACTCTGAGTGACGGGGAAACATCATCAATTATATTCACATAAATGAAAAATATATGATATTTTCGTCCGCAATGCTTTTCGTCGACGTGCAGTTAAAACGTCAAAATCTGTTAGCAACGTTGTTGGCAACTTGAGTAGGAAAGCGTGTCATGAGCAAGGGGGAATATCTCAATTGCATGAAAAATGAAAGTAACAAATATTCCAGCCATAATACTCAAATGTCTTAAGAGAAGAGCTGATTCTTCTAAGAAGGTAGAGAAACACACTTCTCAGTGGAGTGAAATCTGATTTCTAGCCTGGCTTTAAGAACGATGGATGGAAGTGTGTGGTGGCAGTTGCGACCCCGCTCCCTCCTTCGTTTGAGGCCGACTGACTGCTTAATATGATGGATGGGACCCCGGGAAATGTAACAGAAGCCATCATCTCATTTACTGCATCGTCATTATAGGGTCCACAGAATATATCACGCGCGAGAAGAGTGTCGTGTTGTTTGTAACGGATTCTCTCGACGTCAACGCTTAATGGCGGAGTAACCGGAAAAAAATTTGTGCGATTCGAATAAACAATGTTGTTTATTTTACGTTGAAGTCTATAAAATTCATCTTTTTCCGGTTTTTTTCTTACGAAAGATGAAAAAATATTAATTTTTTTCTTCTATAAAATATAGGGCTGTTGTGGTGGGTTGGTAAGTCGTGCAGTCAGAGATGTGAAGAGGTCTGGGCTTAAATCCATCCATAGGAGAGTTGCAAAGTTTTTTTTGTTTGTTTGTTTATAAATGGAATACCCCCGGGGGTAGTAAATTCTAACACAATTGACACGTTTAAAAAGAAATACGATAGACATGTTGGGGTAAATCGAGAACTATCCAATCGCTATCCATTCTTAGAATAACACAACCACAAATGCATTTTATGGGTATTGTATTATATTTTATCATGTATATAAGCTAAAAGTCTTTAGTTTTTATAACTGCATTTTTATTTGGGTTACTGTATTTTAGAAATATAGGGCATCCATATTTGTTATGGGTGTCTTTTTTCGGCCACCGCATTGGGCATTTTGCCTGTTGCAGTATTGGTATAAAGTTGTTTTATTTGCATACATTTTGGAAAACGGTTATGCACGTATTATAGAAAAAAAAAAATATATATATATATATATATATCTGCGTACTTATGTGGTATGCATACTTCCACCGGTGAATATGCATAATACCCAAGTGCCGTTGGTAAATTTGATAAATACAAAAAAATTATTCATATCACTTTTACCGGCGATTATATATAATAACCATGCGTCGTTAGCAAATTTTATAAATACTGGAAATTTATCGTTTTTATCTGTGATTATGCACAGCAACCTTGTGTAATTGTTGAATTTGATAAATATGAAAAATATTGCAAATGATATTGCGATTGGGTATGCGTAACAAAGCATCGCGACGGCCGGTGAGCGGTGTTGACGCGATGTGATTTCTGCCCAGTGCGCTGCATGTGAGAGTGAAGAAATTCATCCAAGCGCGTGTAAACGGCGGGAGTAACTATGGTTATTATGCATGATAGCCATTAAAAGTAATAATTTTCTGTAATTATTTAATTTATCAATGAAGCTTGAGTATTATGCATAATTGACGGTAAAAGTGGTAAATTTAGGGAAATTTATCAGATTTGCCAACGACGCTTGTATACTGTGCATGATCGTCGGTAAAGGTAATAATTTAAGGACATTTATAAAACTTACCGGAATGTTGCGCGATAACCCCTAATAACGGGTCACTATGTATAATAACCAGATGTATCACATTTGCCATAACATATACGTATGGTGGCTGCCTTTCGGAGTGTTATTTCAATTAACTATTAAGACGCAATTTCGCGGAATCGTTTATGCCGTTATAACCGAGTTTGACTGTATGCAAATATTATTATTTCAGTTAATTTAACAGGAGGTTGAACTTCAAGAAAATTTATTTCGAATTTTACCCGATTCTAACAACATGTGTGTGTGGCTTTCCTTTTCTATCTCGAAACCTAAAGGCTATGTTTCAAACATAAGGCAGTCTAGGTTTTTTTTTTTCCTCTTTATTCTTATAAAATCTCTTCCCACCACTTTTCGGGTGGGATTGATTTGTTTCCAACAGACCCTCATCCATCTCCATGACATCAGCAGCCTCTAAAGATATCAAGAAGGTTAGGAACCGTGTTTCCACATGAAACATTCATTGGGCTTTGGATGCTGGATTTGCATATCTAGTGTATGGAACAGAAGTGAAACACGAGAGAGAAAAGGTCGAAGAGTAGTGAGGGGAAAAAAAAATTGCAGTTTTCCCTTTTTTTCCCCAAGCCTACAGATTCTGTGTTGGGAAATTAAGTTTGTAATGTCCGTGGAGTGAAAGAAATAGATAGAGTCGAAACAAGACCAGAAAATTTAAGGACCCGTTTTTTTCCCCTATCTTTTATACGAGCAGATTTATTCCATCGTGTTTATAAGCACCATTTCTCCAAGGGGGAAAAAATGGTTTTTTCAGCATAGGGATTTGAAAACGAAAGTCATTCCCTTTTTTTTTCCTTGCAAATCTCTGGAAGATACACTGCGAGGTAAAGGAAAAAAATTCTAAGCTCTATGCCAATGTAGTATTTCTTTCAATTCAAATTCAGAAAATTCACTGTAAAATTGTTTCTTCTTGGCAAAAAAAAAAAAAAAATGTAATTCTTGTCTTCTACAAATACAAATACATTGTATACAAATACATTGTATTTGTATGTCTCAGTCTTATTGCGTCTGAATATTCTAGTCCCATAGATCTTCAATATATCAGATAAGAAATGACGTTTCGTTTGTTTTGCTGTCATCAAAGCAGGAAATCAGATTGAAATATCCACTCTAGCATTTTAATTTATTTTAGTATGGTATATATTTCGATTTATTTTGGTATGATCTATATATACAGTCGAATGCCGTTTTAACGAATTCCGTTATAGCGAAAATCTCGTTTTAACGAATACTTTTTTCTAATCCCCCAGATAAGTTTACATAGGTACAATGCAAAAACCTAGAATTCCTTTATAACGAAATTTCATTACAACGAAGTCATTTCTCTGGTCTCTTGGAGTTCGTTATAACGGGATTCGACTGCATATATATGTTTCGATTTCTCCTAGATATTTCGATTTATATGCGTGTCAATCTCCCCGTTAAAATGTCCCGCCATAAAGAGCAACAGGCCTGCAACGGTTCGAATATTCAATCATTACACATTACTCATTGTTCGGAAAATAGATGGCAGCTTTTATAGCAAGCATTGCACAGAAACAAACTTCACATTATGCTTTCACACGCAGACGCACATTCTAACATGAACCGATTCGTTAATAGTTCCACAGAGGAATATGAACGAGGGGCATGTCTGGTATAGTAGCAACAGTAGTACTGTTATTTATATATTTTAATGAATTCTAGTGTGATATCAACATGTCCTAGAAATTGCAATTTACTTTTGTAGTATTTAGATATTTCAGTTTACCGTACTATTATAGGTTTCAATTTATTTTAGTATCATTTAGATACTTAAATTTATACTAGTGTGACTTCAATGTATTCCACATATTTCAATTTATTTTAATGCAATTTAGAAACTTTGACAGGTCTTATCGATTTTATTTCTAATAATTTTTATGATTTATGTTCTTTTTCGGCCATTTGAGTATAATGCAGTACTTCATTGATTTTACTAATACCTTACCCACAATATTTAGGTAATCTAGGGGTTAGAAATTACTCTGGATTTTGGACAAGATCACCACTCAGTTAACATATTTATTCAGTTTGGGGATCGTACTTGACTCGAATTGGTCCGAAACTGTCATCACCAGCTAATATTAGAATAGGATTTCTGAACATTTTGTAGATTACTTCTACTCAACTGTAATGCATGCTCTGAGTGTATGTGTGTGCCTAGCGTTTTGTTAGAGTTACACATGTTTCGTGTTCTTACTGGTGCTGCCATCTGCCATCTATACTTAGAATTGAAAATGACAAATGTTTGAGTATTTCAAGTTTGTTTTTTAATGTCGTGTTGAAGGTGTGCCTGATTTTTTTGAAAACGGCTGCTTTTACGAAATGTCGAAGATTTTGGACTTTTTAATTATGCAATATAAACATTTTAATTCATTTCATGAAGTCGATTCTATTGTTTGTTCGCGTTGATGTCATCTGAAATCAAATAACTAGCTGACAAATTTGAAATCCCAAATCTCACAAACTACTAATCGTAAGGTCAATAGCCATCTACCTACCCGCTGTGGTGATGGAGTTGTCTCATCGTAAGGAGCCGGGTTCGAACCCAACCAAAGCCCCTGTGGTAGTCTACTGAAGTTTTTTTTTTTATTTTGTGGTTCCCAACTTCGAGGGCGAATGCGGAATGAGAGGAGTTTTACGCCGAGATCCAATACGAGACGATCCCTCTTCAAAAAGTCTCACCAGAGAGTGGCAGGCCTTTCTACAGTACAAATATGTAATAATTATCAATTATATCCGCCCAGACTGCCAGGGAGACACAGTGATACTTCCGGGCCAACTCACTCTGTAGTTAATTGCTCATGTCGAGAGGAAACCTCACTCACCAAAATTGTGCTCGGTTTTAAAAATTTGCTTTTTCTTAACTTATTTATCAAACGTCACTCTTTTTACTCTCAATTCTTTTTAATAAAGCTTACTTCAACTCATAACCTTCACAAATTCGGCGATTAAGACGTTTTGCATACTTTATAGATTTTTTTTTTTTGTTAAGCCGAGCACAACTCAGGTCTATCGCCATGGGCAATTTACTACCTAGTGAGTTGTGCCGGAAGTGTAAATGTGTGTACCTAACAGTCTTAGTGCGTATCTAGTGTTGTGCATGATTTTTCAGTGCTGCCATCTATATCTCAGAAGTGAAGTGAGTGATGTGTAGTGACTGAATATTTGTAACTTTATAGATTATATTATGAATATAAATATCAATACTTTTTTTTTGCCTCATATATTTGTTATCTATTCAGTGCCGTCTTAACGCATAGGCACACCTGGCCTCGAAGTCAAAATTGCACAAAGGGTCTCACGAAAGTGAAAAAACATAGAATTTTTGTCAATCAGCATCAATGCTGTCATAATGTCATGTAATCAGGACCGGTGATTACAAAAACTTTAGTATTTTTTTTTAAAATTCAATAGTAAGGGAAACAAGTAAGTTACTTTACATTATATGCGTCTATATATATAAACCCCAGCCGGAATCTTATATATATATACTTATAATATTATATTATTAAGAATTTCTATCAAAATATGCTTGAAGAGATACATTCCATATCAAAAAATAATTTCGAAAATGCTATCCATCGTGAAAATTCAGGTTACTTGAATTTTAAGAAAATAAAAAAATGGAGAAAAATAAAGAACTTTTGGCAATAATTCATCTAAGAACTCAATAATTCAGTACACGTCGGAATCAATTCCAGAAATATTTCTTAAAAGTTCGGTATAAAAAGAAAAAGACGCAGAAAATGTAAGTGTACAGAATGAAGTAAATCCAGATGGAATCTCAGAAAAATCTACAATGAGCAGAGTGGTGGGGGAGGAGTCACTTCTTGTGCCGGAGGCCCAAGAATATAAGAAGTGAAAGTTCTTTCTTATATTGCACATTTCTTTTATTTCTTACTTTCTCCATCTTCTGCGTCGTTTGCAAGAAACAAAAAGCTCCGAATCATGACCGGGTGCCGTCATTCTATGAGCGCCGAAATTTTCTTTGTTCGCTCATGCGAATGTGAGCTGAACTAGAAGCTCTGCATCTGCCGCTTTTCTGATCCACCCGACGCTGCGACGTTTCTGGTCCAATGGATACCTCGGGATATTCTCTTTTGCGTTTGTTTTTTTTCTTATATATATTTCCTTATTTCAAAAGAGTTTATTTTCGCCTGCACCTCACGCATCTAAACCCCATCCGGCATCTTATATATATATATATAACATACATATCATACATACACTTACGTGCTTTTTTTATGCTTTAAAATCCATGTTCTTTAATATATATATATATAGTTTTTTTCTCTTATAAATATCGTCGATAGCTGCCCTTTTTGAGGCTGGTGTTCGGATTTTTCTTAGGAAAAAATATAAGAAAAAACCTCCGATCTCTTAAGGAAATATCATGCCCGGATGGAGTTAGTTCCCACTAAGTGAATGGGAAAGGTTTATCAAGCAAAGGGGGAATCTAAAGATAATTTTATGAGTATCGGGATCTTAGAGAAAAAAAATTATTACGATAAAAAATATCGATAAAAAATTTTTTTTGATGGTTTAGAATTTAAAGCCATGAAAAATAAATGTATTTCGCATTTTTTTAATGGAGGTATATGTCCAGTTTCTTCTTAATAGTGTGAGAAAGTCACTTCTTTTTATAATTTTTATGTCAGATAAACCATTAGAAATTTATGAATGGGATATCTATTGATGATATAATTTATCGAAAGGGAGATATATATCGCTTGGTTATATTTAAATGTATTGAATACCCATAAACAGGGTGCACAGGTAAGAGCTGGTATCGCAATTTACTGGTGAACCGTTGATTTTAGATGCATATTTCCCATTAGAAAAAATATCCAAATAACGTGTGGGCCTCAGATATGGTCTGAGGCTGTATAGTTATAAAAACATTTATACATATACCTTGTCCTCAAAACTTAATTAAGTTGTTGCCCTGTGTCAGGCCAACCAAAAAATTCCACGTTTCTAAGTAGAATACTCGCTGAGGTATTTGGATTTTAAAAAAATAAAGAAAAATTGTGGGAAAACGCGTTAAACTAACGGGAAAGCTTTTTCACCTTATTTATGCTGTTTTTTCCCCAGTCTCCAAATTTTTGAAACTTCAAATATCTCAGCTCATTCCACTTAGAAACGTCTTTTTTTTGGGCCTCGGGAGAGCCAGGACAATAACTTTTTAATTGGGTTTTTGAGAGTTTTTGGTTGCCTCTACGGAAAGTTTTTTTTTTTTTCAATACAACCTCTTGCAGTGATAATGACATATCTGAGTACGGCACGTTATTTGAACATCTTTTCTAATTGGAAGTATACCTCTAGGATCAACCGTTCGCCAGTAAATTATGCTGGCAGCTGTTAGCTATGCAACCTGTATATTTGTAGTATTATAATATTATAGCAACTACAGCCGATTCTTGTTTTAACTAATACCGTTATAGCGAAAAAAAATCTCGTTTTAAGGAAATCTTTTGTAATCTGCAGAAACGAAACAATATAATCTGGAATTCGTTTATAACGAAATTTCATTATTACGAATTTATTTCTCTGGTCTCTTGGAGTTCCATATAATGGGATTCGACTGCAGTGGAATTTTACTTTCGTTAATTTCCTTCGGAGTCAAATTAATAAATTTGGAAGGAGGTGATAAGGGTGATTACCTGTTGTCAGATAAATTTTCCATCAATTAATTTTTCTGACGGTAAAATTCCTTTGGATATTTTTATTGTCTACTGATCAAATATGTCTTTTTTTTTTGTTTTAAGTACTGTATGAAATAGATATTCTTAAGTATTTTCATTACATATAAATACATTGAAAACATTGAAACATTTTTTTGTCCTCTAAACTTTGGGAGCGATCTTCAGCTCGTTTCTTGACGTGGTAGAGCGAGGTGGTCACTCCCTCGGTATCTGAGGTCTCCCTTTTGCCCACATACACACTCTATATTGATGACAATGTGGAATCGATGCAGGTACTCTTGAAAGTGCTCAGTTATGAACAATACGGGCTCCAACATCAATTTCTGTCTAGATCATCGTACTGTTACAATGGATAATTATCAATTTATAATATAATTTTTGAACATGAGTGTACGTATTCATCGTGTATCTCCATCCAGTCGAAGAGTCCCATGTTTTACCGAATACAACTACAAACGATTTGGTCACATGAAAATTTCTCGAAGTTCAACAATAACTCTTTGCCATCTCAAACACTTACCACAAACATAAACCTAGCAGGGTTATTCATATTCATCGTCTATCACTGTGCAACCCTCATTGTATTATTTTATGTAAAATACCCTTTAACAAAAGGCATTATACCTCACGTGGGTTTGAATATGAATGCTACAAATTTTTTTTCGATCGTTTTATAAAATTTTAAAAACAAACATTTATGGGCTTTGGAACGATACGTGGTATTTAAACTCTGTTCACGAATCATAATCCTTTTATATTATTATCACAGTCTCATTGTCAGTATTCTTTTTCTGAAGGAAATAAAAGGAATTTAATTACTCAGAGACAATACGAGCTCTAGATTTCAATGATGAACAATGGCCCTAATACTGACGAATAATGTAATAATAGAAATTAAAAATTTTCTTATTATATGGTATCGTGCTTTTGAACAAAGAGTTGCTTCCAGAACCATAAAATGAGAATGATATTTTCCTATTTCCATATTCTGTAATTATGGAATTTTATTTGATGTTTTATCTTTTGCGACTTCTTGTAGCACTTTATTTCCCGCTACTCGAGATTTTTTGCAGTGGTAAATGGCAACTTAGTTACCTTCGACGTCATTTTTGGTAGTGATGCCCTCTATATGACTCTTTATTTCCTAAATTGTTATCGACGAAATATGCTCACAGCCTATGTATATATTATTTTTACGGAATAAATAATTGCATGTTAATAATTGCAATATTTAATTCCATATTAACTAACAATTGCATAAACTGGAGCATGATTCATTGGCCGGAGGGTTGTGCACCTCTGCTCTGCACGATCAACTTCTAAAAATCTTTCCTTTACCAACCCCGTATACAGCTTTAGTCTTTTCACCACATAGGAAATTTACGACCATTTAAACTGCAAAGTTCTGCCATCTACATAGCAATATAATTTAATGCAACCGAGGGTTAATTTGGTCATAATCTAGAGTTTATAGCCGATTTATACCGAAATGACTTTTCTTCCGAGTCTCTGGCCGAGAATTTGGTGTGCTCAACGAACGGTGTCAGCACCTCGTTTTTTAGCCATATACGTTCACGATCGTCTTCTCGTCCATCTTTTTTCTACAAGTGGATGCACTCTCTCCATGCTGGGCCACCTGTGATTCCCTTAAGCTACGACCACACTCATGCTCATAAAGGCCCAATAGTAATTCGCAAATATTTGTTTGCAATGTTTGCCTCCCCCTGCTTTAATAAAGCACCAGCAGCTTAGTATAGCTACACACTGGTCCAGCCTGGCCCCGTGTTCCTTGATGAATATTTGCTTTCAGAACAATGTCCATGTTCTTACCATTGACGTTCTCTGAAGACCAATCTTCCAATAACAGTTAGCCTCCAACATTTCGCAATGATCGCCAACTGCATGCTCTACTACTTACCCATGACCAACCTTGAAACGTATTGGGTCAGGCTAGACACGAGTGTGGTCTCCGTTTAGAATCACATATGCAGTTTACTACCATTTAACTGCGAACATATGTCTCTGCCGTCATTAACCATTGTCGACTCCAACACAGTGAATTTATCCAAGTTTCGCGCATGCACGTGCTCGAGAGGAGTACGTGGGGGAGGGGGAATGCCCCAAAATTAGGAGAAAATAATATTTCGGTAAAAAAATTGAAGTTCGATCCTATGCACGCACTTGACATGTTCAGGTACTGCCATCTAACTTCTAAAAGCGAAACGGGAAATGGCTATTACTTCAAATGTTTGTAATTCAAATTCAACATGCGTGACTCAATTACATTTATTTTTGTCATGTATAATTCCTTAGGTGTGAACCTTCAGATTCAACCTACGACCCCTATATAAATTATATTGAAATACGTATAACAAGACCACGCTGAGCTGAGCTGAATTATGCTTGTTTCGCCAGTTCCATGCCACTATTTTTTATGGGCATTCTACTGGCCTTAGCCGCGGACCACTAAGGGGGTGGCCTATAACGATATCACGCCTAATTATTTGCATAACTTTGTGTTGCTCAGCTTTAAAGCTATAGTGTGTGTTATAAATATTCACTGTTTGATCATATATCGCACCGCTATAGCTTAATGCACATTTGAACTAATTTAGTCATAATCTAGAGTTTATAGCTGATTTATAGCCTAATGAGCTGTGTCATAAATCTAGTATGTATGTTAACTGAAAGGTGTCAGCACCTCCCACTTATAGCCGTATACGGGCACGGCCGTCTTTCCGCCATTTCTCTTCTACAAGTAGAGATACGTATAAACATGACTATAATGATCTCGGATGTAACGACACTTCTGCTATTAACTATTCTGCGGATGCAACTAGGATCACGAATGTAGGTATTATTGATGAGCGGCTTAGGTTTTCTGAACATTGCTCAACAGTGGTAAAAAAATCGAATAGAATGTTTGGTTTCATTCTCAGAAAAGTCTCTTTGCGTTTCCTTAAAGTGATGTTTTAACTTTTCCGAGGCTTCGCTCGTCCTGGATTGGAGTAAATCGTCAGGTTTTGGAGATCATGCTTACAGAGAAACATTGACTTTGCGGAGGCGTTGCAGAGAATAGCGACGCGTGCTCTTGATGGCACACGGAGCTTAAGCTACAAAGACAAACATGGCTTTTTGAAAATGTTTTCATCAGTGTTTCAAAAATGTTCATTGGGAGAACGCTTTTAATTAGAACTGATGAATTAAATGAAAGAACACTAATTTAGTGATATATTACAGGAGCCATGAAAATCCAGAATTCATCCAAGAAATGATTCCAGAATTTAGGAATGAAATTAATCAAGATTTAATGGAAGATAAATCCATAATCAATAAACTTATTCTAGAATTGATAAAAATTTAGAATTAATGAGAAAAAAATTTATTCCCGAATTACTGGAAGAAATAAATCCAAAATTAATGATAGAAATAATTGCAGGATCGATTACAATTTATAATTAATGGAAGAAACAATTCCGGATTTGATGAAAAATCAGAATTAGTGAGAGAAATATTTTGAAAATTGTTAAAACCTTATGTTTAGTGAAAGAAGTAATTCCAGAATTAACGAAATAAATTTGATGAATGGAATAATAACAAAATTAAGGAAATAAATTTAATGAATGGAATAATAACGAAATTAATGAAACAAATTTAATGAATGGAATAATAACGAAATTAATGAAATAAATTTAATGAAAAATAAATTCAAATCAATGAAACCAGAATTAATGAATGAATTAAATTCAGAACCAATGAATGAATTAAATTCAGAATCAATGAATGAATTAAATTCAGAATCAATGAATGAATTAAATTCAGAATCAATGAATGAATTAAATTCAGAATCAATGAATGAATTAAATTCAGAATCAATGAATGAATTAAATTCAGAATCAATGAATGAATTAAATTCAGAATCAATGGAAGAAATTCAGAATCATTGAAATAAATTGAGAATCAATGAAATAAATTGAGAATCGATGGAATAAATCCAGAATACGAAACATTAACCTAATTATCATTTATTTCCTGATTATTACTACCCAATATCATTTTTAATGTGGATTGTAATAGAAAAAAAAAAGTTTATATATTAAACTTCAAAGTAGCTTATATATAGTCGTTCATTATAATTATTATAAAAAAGTTAATTTGATCAAATAATGTACAAATTATTTTTATGTGGACTAATTCTTTAGCAGAATTTTTGACAAAGCATATAAATAAAACAAAAATAAACTTTTAGATAAGTTCAACAAAGACATGTATTAAAACTGCATGAATAGATAATTTTCCATTATGAGTTTGTATAACAAGTGAGAAATAAGAACCAGCTTATATTTCAGAAGCTAAAATTCAATAGTTAACGGGACAGAAAATTTAAAAAATAATTAAAAAATTAAAATAACCGATTATCATCTCCATTGTAAGAAGCTTTATATCTTGCCCCCAAATATATAAATAACCAAGGGAATAATCGTTAGAAAGTTTACTGCCCGGAACTGTCAACGAACAGCACAAACGGATTATCAAATGGGGATTTAGTGATCCCAGAGGGATGTCCACCACTAATTGGCTGCTCATAGATCGCTGAAACTCAGAAAGACTCTGGTGTCCCCCGGGGTAAACCTTCAAGCCATCTGCAAGCCTAAGAGATGGGAATTCGCTCTCAACCTATTCGTGCAGACTCAGCAAAATCCCATTTGCCCTCTAATTCATCAATAAAGAAAAACCAATGAGAGATATAGAGGGTTCAGTGAATTCAAACGGTTTACGAATTACGTAATTATACCCTGCGTCAACTTCCGAACCGTACTAATGACCTTCAGCTGAAACGAAATTTCCGAGAAATATTATAAATAAACAAATTTTCATTATTTCGTTCTCAATTCGTGAAAATATGATTAACTTACATAATAATTAAAATCACCGTAACGGGTCGTACAGCTTTAAAATACTCGTTTTTAGCTATTGCGGCAAATTCAAAGCTTCAGTTTACGCTTTCCTGATTGTGAGGCATTCGAATGAGTTTTATGAACATATTTTTATGCATTTTCTGAACAAAGTAAAATATGGGTTTTTTTTTTCACTCATAATGCCTAATTTCATTATACAAGCTAATTAATATTATTTTTTGGTTCCCCTTAATGAAAATTGTTGCTTGTACACCCAAGTGGTTTATTTACCGGAAATTACGGTACTCTTTATTCTGTATAACAAATTTCTGTTCTGAAAATATTATTTGATGTGCACGATATTACTTTTTCTTTATTGATTTAAGGATATTTCTACAATGGAGATAGTTGGAGTAACAATTGTTTTAGAGTTTGTGGAAATCTTAATAATTTAGTAATTTCATAATTTTCTAATTATTAACTAGCAATTAGTCAATGAAATATCAAAAGTTTTAAAGTAACAATGAACAACGAAAGTCAAATAATGTTTAATATCAATTTTGAAATTTCAAACGATGTTTTAAGTAACGATGCGATATCAAATGGTGTAAATGGAAAGAAATGCAATGAAAAGAATCAAATAATGAACAAAAAAAAATAGATAAGATAAATCTTTTCATAGAAAACAATAAATTTCAACCAGAATCTCGTGCAAGAGTAAATCACCAACAATAGCTTGCCGAACATTATATCAACAACATCGACTCACACTACAATCAACATCAATTATAATTCAAGTAGCAATGAAATATCAAACAGTTTTAAGTTTTAACGGAAAAAAATTGATTATCAGCAACAACGGGGATCAAATACAATTGACTTGGCAAGAATTTACACCGAGAGAACACGCAACAATTTCATTTTTAACAATGGCTGAAAAACACCTGATCACAAATAATGAGTTGCACAACTGTTCATTACAAACAATGAGTTGCACAACAGTTCATCACAAACAATGTGTTGCACAACAGTTCATCACAAACAATGTGTTGCACAACAGTTAATCACAAACAATGTGTTGCACAACAGCTGATCAGGAACAATGAGTTGCACAACAGCTGATCAGCAACAATGAATTACACAACAGCTGATCAGCAACAATGAGTTACACAACAGCTGATCAGCAACAATGACTAACATAACAATTTATCATCAACCATTGGACAAAAATGTTTAATATTGCAATGAATTATAGAAATGTCCTCTCCACTTGTTAATACAAGATTCCTCGAAAGACTGGTTATATTTTGGAGATAATGATTACGAGGAAGAAAATTCATTTCTGCCTCTGTCATTCTTGCTGTCATCGTCCATGCACGGAGTCTCAATATGTATATAGTATATATATATACACGCTCCAAGGGAGATATA